>NC_084595.1:7350295-7522795 GCF_033807715.1 Cololabis saira | reverse complement strand
GCACGCAGTGAACAATTTAAAGCAATCCTAGCTGCTTTGTTCTGTGCAATTTGAAGTTTTTTAATATCTTTGGTGCCTGCAGATGACCAAATAATTGGGCAATAGTCCAGATGGGACAACACTAGAGCCTTAATGACTTGGTTCAGAGTATCTGGTTCAACAAACTTGGAACATTTCCTTGTTACTGCTATACTTTTACCCATTTTCTTCATAATGTGATCGATATAATGGTGTCTAGATAGACTGCCTTAGTGGGTTTAGTGCGCTTAATCATGTGGCACAGGAAGGTTTATAAGGCAAGCTAGATGTAAACTCAAGTCTGGTAGAACTGTAAAGGCTCTCTGGGTCTGTACGTTCCTGCATCTTAAATCCTCTATATTTCTGTGTGCTCTGTGAGCACCATGTTTGTCCTTTTCACTCCGTCTGCCGTCCACCCAGACTGCTGTTGTTGGTTATATTCAGTACTGGAGTTGAGAGGGGATGAGGTGGTATGGCATCCCCCCTGAAATAAAAACAGTCAAAATCATCCCCCCTGAAATAAAAACGGTCAAAATCATCATCACCCCCCAGTAAAACTGCAATCCCCCCTTTCCATCCCTTATGTCATTTCATCAATGAATGTGGTTTTACTGCTATTTCAACATTTAGAGTCATCACCAGAAAAATAACACCAGAAAAATAACTTATTTGACAATTTTCACCTGTTTCAAGTACATTTTCACTTGAAATAAGTAGGAAAATCTGCCAGTGGGAAGATTTACCTGTATGTGCTCATAACACAGTTGCTTTTAACTCCCCCCCACACCCACCCGTCCTTCTTTTGGCAGAAATGTTAAAACTAAATCACTTTCAAACCTGAAAACCTTGATCCAAGTTCAGACTCTGGTTATCTCCAGGACTTTCACAGAGCTTTATGAGAGTCAACCCTATACTTTCTTGCTGAAGAGTTCAGTAAACCTTCGCCCTGGCCTGAATTCAAAAGCATTCTGAAAAGGATTACAGCTGGAATTGCTCTATATTTTTCTGCATCCTTCTTTGCTTCTCCTAGTCTTCACAGAATGATGCTGCAATCGCAGGGTTACACAGTAGGGATGGTATTAATCAGATTAATCCGACCTCGAACGCATCTGTATTTTGAGGCCTGCTCGACGGTTCTGTGCAACATGAAAGGTGTCCCGTAAAAAATACTTAGTGCTCGAATACTCATTCTGCAGTTTTACCTTATGAGCAAAGATTAACAGCCAAAAAAAATGAAAAAAAGTTTGTTTTTTTTTATTTACTTTTCACTTGCAGTTAGGAAAATATACACTTCCAAAATCTTCTGTGAATCGAATCGTAGAATTTAGGACGCTTTCACACCTGAGTCCATTTCAATCTGGTCCAAATCCCATTGTGAGTTTGTAAACGTGTAGCTGTTTCACGCAGATATAAACCAGCTAAATTCTTTTTCTTGGTCGGATGCATTTGTCTCTGTAACTAAGTATGTAAATACAGGAAGGATTTCCTGGGTTGAGGAATATACCAGTGTACTACTTGTTCTATATAATATGGTGAATTTAAGTGGATTTGTTGTTGGACCAGAGTTTTCTTTTATGTTGATAGTGAGAGTAAGCACACACTTTCTAAATAGTTCAGGCTACTGGAGAGGAACATTTGAATGCATTCAGTATATATGCAGTACAACAATCCAGTGTAGAATTGTAGTAATATTTGTGAACTCTTTCACTCTACAGATGAATTCTGGATCCTACAGAAGAGTATTATGCAGGAGAAATGTCGAGATTAATGTTGAAATACAGTTTCGAGAAAGAGAAAAAAGTCAAAATTTTGTGAATAAAGTTGAAATGTTGAGAAAAAAGTCGAAATGTTGAGAAGAAAGTCAGAATTTTAAGAAAAAAGTCCAAATGTCGAGAGAAAAGTCCAAATGTCGAGATTAATGTTGAAGTCAAATTTTGAGAAAAAAGTCGAATTGTTGAGAAAAAATTTAAAATTTCGTGAATAAAGTTGAAATATTGAGAAAAAAGGCAAAATTTTGACTTTATTCTTGAAATTGTATTTCAACATTATTCTCGACATTTCGACTTTTTTCTCGAAATTGTACTTCAACATTAATATCAACATTTCGACTTTTTTTCTCGACATTTCGACTTTTTTCTCGACATTTCGACTTTTTTCTCGAAGTGCACAATAAAAAAAAATCTTCCCCTCTCAAATATTTTTTCTCCTGCTTAGCCCTAATACTCTTATTAATGTTGACCATTGTTTTTGTGAGTTTTTTTTCTCTCCATCTAAAACTCTGGAGGAAGTCTGATGTTTTTCCCAAACTTCTTTGACCTTTGATTAGTTACTGTATAAATACCTAGAATTGTGTCTTGACACAGGCTCGTCTCACTCTGTATCTCACGGTGTGATTTTCACGCTAACATTCAACATGTGGTCGTACACTGGAGTGTAGGCAGAGGTTTAACTTTCAGTCTTAACTCTCCTGATGCTATTTACTTTGGCCAGAAGATCTTAAACTAATACTGAAGACATCCTGTAATGTGTTGACATACATATGAACCATTAGACCCTTGAAGGAATGGGTATTTACTTAGTTATTACTGTATGTACGAATGTACAAAATAGTCAACAATCTGTTTTTTCTTTGCTGTTGTGGACAGCTGAGTTTTGATAGGGTCCAAAAATAGAACAAGTGAGTTCAGCATCTCAGCTCTAAGAGTAATCGAATTGGTCTTTGGGATGATAAAAAAAAAAAAACCTTTTTGGCTTTTAATCAGCTAATGTTTGATGAGAATGCTCTGCAAAAATATATCTTAACTGTCCCCAAAGTCTTGATCGATGGTAAATTCTTTAAAAAATTGCTGTGGTCAATATTTTGCAACTAAGAGTTATTCCATACTATACGATGGTATAATCATAACTAAAGTGCCTTAAATGTACAACGTTGCACTCAGACAACGAACCAAAGAACAGTTTAAACACATGAATAACAACATAATAAGTCTTATTTAGACATTCTGACATTGATATTGTTTTCATTTAAAATTACTACACAGTTAAACATGTTTAAAAGTGATATTGAGTTTACCAGTGACAGTTTTCATCCTGCATCTTTGCTTCCTGAAAGGAAGGATGGAGCCTCAAGTATTTGAAGGATGAGCCCAACAAAAAGAGGCTGATTTTTACAATAGTGATTTTCCTGATTTGGCAAAGTGTAATCCAGACTATGCAGGTGCAAGCCATAGAAAAATCTGCACTGTGAGAGATTTATGACTGAAAGTTACGAAGCTAACCAGTCACACACGTATCATTTTATAGGATATTCTTGTCTTTTAACCCTTAGACTGTCTTTGGGTCAAAATGACCTAATTCTCCTGTTCCTTCTTTCCTCCTGCTCTCTCCTTCCTTCTCCCTTCCTCCTTCCTTCCTTCCTTCCTTCCTTCCTTCCTTCCTTCCTTCCTTCCTTCCTTCCTTCCTTCCTTCCTTCCTTCCTTCCTTCCATCCTTATTTTATCCCTTCCTTCCTTCCTTCCTTCCTTCCTTCCTTCCTTCCTTCCTTCCTTCCTTCCTTCCTTCTTTCATCCTGCTCTCTCCTTCCTTCTTCCCTTCCTTCCTTCCTCCTTCCTTCCTTCCTTCCTTCCTTCCTTCCTTCCTTCCTTCCTTCCTTCCTTTTTTCCCTTCCTTCCTTCCTTCTTTTCTCCCTTCCTTCCATCCTTATTTTATCCCTTCCTTCCTTCCTTCCTTCCTTCCTTCCTTCCTTCCTTCCTTCCTTCCTTCCTTCCTTCCTTCTTTCCTTCCTTCCTTCCTTCCTTCCTTCCTTCCTTCCTTCCTTCCTTCTTTCATCCTGCTCTCTCCTTCCTTCTTCCCTTCCTTCCTTCCTTCCTTCCTTCCTTCTTTCATCCTGCTCTCTCCTTCCTTCTTCCCTTCCTTCCTACCTCCCTTCCTTCCTTCCTTCCTTCCTTCCTTCCTTCCTTCCTTCCTTCCTTCCTGCTCTCTCCTTCCTTCTTCCCTTCCTTGTTTTCTCCCTTCCTTCCTTCTTTTCTCCCTTCCTTCTACCTACCTTCCTTCCTTCCTTCCTTCCTTCCTTCCTTCCTTCCTTCCTTATTTCCTCCCTTCTTCTCTTCCTCCTTCCTTGACCCTAAGACAGCACAAGGGTTAAGGAGAAAATGTTTTGCATAAGACATCAATGATTTCTTGATACTTGCAGTGCACACCATAACCACCCAGTACAAAACTACTATACCCAAAGGCAAACGCCGTGTGAACATTTACAATCAGCTAATTTTAATCAGCTAATTTTAATCAGCTAATGTTTGATGAGAATGCTGTGCAAAAATATATCTTAACTGTTTCCATGTTCCATGATTGGGACTGTCTGCAGGATGACGTCTTCTTATTGTACGCTTGTGTTTGTAATCACCACAGGCAGACACGGCGATCCCCACAAGTGTCTCATGTTGCATTACGACACACCGATGACACTCATGACTCGTGACAGACTGTGGATGTTATGACTTTCAGGGTGATGTGATATGACAGTTCTTTAGTGCTACAGAGACTTTTGCTTTTCTTGGACGACGTCTCATGGTACATTTTACAGTCATTCGAGCTGCGTTGTGGAGTTTTGTAGCAGCCAGGGAATCATTAGGAATTATCTCTTCAGCTTTGTGGAATCACGTTTGAGCCCAAACAACTCCCGTTGAAATGGGAAACTGCATTGAAATATTGTTCGTGATAGTTGTGGGATATTTCCTCCCAAGTCTGTCAAATGTTTGACCCCCTGAATATCAGTTTACTTCTTCTCAAATGTTTCTTTCCATTTGGCAGAAACACCTCTGTTGAGGTCAGAAAATTCCCCATAAAAAAACAACAAAACAAAACAAAAAAAAAACATTCACATTAAATTGTTTCACAGCTTTCAGTAGAATAAAAATAATGCTGCCGGGTTCACTGGCAGGAGACGAGGAAGCACAGTCCTCCTTTGGCTCTTATATGCCTTTTAGCTATACAGTAAATGGGAGGGTGTTGTTGTAGTTTGTCAGTTAACCCTTGTGCTGTCTTCGGGTCAAGGAAGGAGGATGGGAAGAAGGGAGGAAGGAAAGAAGGAAGGAAGGAAGAAAGAAAAGAACGAAGGAAGGGAGAAAAGAAGGAAGGAAAGAAGGAAGGAAGGAAGAAAGAAAAGAAGGAAGGTGTCAAGGTTGACATTCCCCCCAGCTTTCAGTTTCTGTTTTGCCCCGCCTGTGTCCCATCTGCCCTGATTGTGTCTGCACCTATGTCTCGTTATCCCCTGTGTATATATGGTCTTGTCATCCCCTTGTTCTCTGTCGGACCGTACTGTTCTTCCCTCCAAGTGCTCCTGATTTTTGATCCCCGTTCATGTTAAGTTTAGATCCTGCTCTGCAGCGTTTTAGTTTGGCTTTTTTTGTTAAATAAATTATTTTGTTTTTTGAGAACTCCTGCCTCCGGCCTCTCTCTCTCTCCTGCATTTGGGTCCACACCTTACCCCCAGACGTGACAGAAGGATGGGAGAAAAGAAGGAAGGAAGGAAGGAAGGAAGGAAGGAAGGAAGGAAGGAAGGAAGGAAGGAAGGAAGGAAGGAGGAAGAGGAGGAAAGAAGGAAGGAAGGGAGGAAAGAGGAAGGAAGGAAGGAAGGAAGGAAGGAAGGAAGGAAGGAAGGAAGGAAGGAAGGAAGGAAGGAAGGAAGGAAGGAAGGAAACAAGGATGGGAGAAAAGGAAGGAAGGAAGGAAGGGAGAAAATAGGAAGGGAGAAGGAAGGAGAGAGCAGGAGGAAAGAAGGAAGGAAGGAAGGAAGGAAGGAAGGAAGGAAGGAAGGAAGGAAGGAAGGAAGGAAGGAAGGAAGGAAGGAAGGGAGGGAGGGAGGGAGGGAGGGAGGGAGGGAGGAAGGAAGGAAGGAAGGAAGGAAGGAAGGAAGGAAGGAAGGAAGGAAGGAAGGAAGGAAGGAAGGAAGGAAGGGAGAAGGAAGTAGAGAGCAGGAGGAAAGAAGGAACAGGAGAATTAGGTAATTTCAACCCAAAGACAGTACAAGGGTTAAGAACTTCTTAAGATGTTCCTACTGGTGCCATTTGAGTCCCCATGTCATAAATATCCTCTAAAAAAGCAAACCACAGAATGCATTGAAATTTGCCAGAGATTCATTAATAAAAAAATAAATAACTTTAGTTTTGCTTTAGCTACGGCAAAAGTAAAAAAAAATATTTTTAAAAAGCCATGGTTATTGTACTGTTACATTTTTATTATATTTACAATATTACCCTTGCAAAAGTATTTCTTGTTTAACTATAAGGACAGATGTGTAACATTTGATACATGACAATTTGAAAACTGCACTCACTCCATATTATGGTAAAAATAATAAATACATAAAAAGAATATGAAATTACCCAGTGTACTAACAATGATACAAAAACATTATTTAGAAACTTAAATACAAAATAGGGATATTTTTAATTTCAATACATTATAAACACTTCAAAATAAATGATGGGATTCTCTGTGTGTTATTTCATACGTCAGGCTTTAAAGGTTTAACTATACATCAGATGCTTAAATTATGTAAAATATGATGTGTCTTTGAATTGATCCCTCCTTCTAATATCCCTGATTCCTGCTTCTTCTTAGCAATTGTGCACAAAGCTGAAGTGTATGAGATCTTTGACATTGCTGGTGTCTATGCTTGTCTGTTGTGATTTGCGTGGAACTTTAAATCTTTGGTGCTTCAGGTTCTTTCCTGCAGTGATGAGCTGTTTTTTGTTCATGTCCTACGTGTGACTCAGAGAAATAAACATAACACTTCCACCCTAACAATAGACAACTGTTAAATCTTGTCTATCACTGCAGAGCAAATCCGTGGTTTAGTTTTACACAAACTGAAATCTTCATAACTCACCCTCAAGAAGTTTGGCTTGATTGAAATACCAGACTTTTGTATTTGGGGATTTGAGTTGTAGGCATATTTTCTTTTTCTTTTCATTGGATAAACATTTGGAAATAAAATCTTCACCCATGAAACAGCTATTATGTAATTTGAGTGTGTCCACCGTTAGAGAGTCAGGTCAACTGAAATACCACAGTGAAGAGAAAAACACATCTGTTCATATTTCAGGGCATAAAAATGCCAAGCAAGTAGCCTAAGTGCTATGAACGGCTGCTTTGTAAGATCTTTTGTTCCTGTGGAGAAAAAAAAAAGCTCATAGGAAGCAGAGCGGCTCAGAGAGACAACCGGAGAGACAACCGGAGAGACAACCGGAGAGACAACCGGAGAGACAACCGGAGAGACAACCGGAGAGACAACCGGAGAGACGCAGCGTTCCAGGAACATTGGTCTATCACATTTAGAACTGCAAACAGTGTTTCCTGAACGGTGTGAACTGGCTCAACTGCTCAGGTTCGGTGAGAGTAATGGAAGGATGGGAGTCAGGCGGAAAGCCTGAGGTCTAAAAGAGGCAGGACACACTGACTACGTTTACATGCAGTCAAAAATCGGGTTATTGCTAATATTCCGGTTACTGAAACATTCGGAATATTCCGTTTACATGGTGATTAATCATTCGGGATATCTGGATCAAACCAGCGACGCACGGAGAACGTCATGACGCAATTACCGTCATTTCCGCTTCTTCTTCCTGTATCCAAATTCAAAACAAATGCTGCTTCGCGCAACTTTTTGCTCAACTTCTTGTAAATCTTCTATCCCGGTACTTTCTATCGTCTACAAATGCAGAAATGTTCATATCCTTCATTACATTTATGAAGTGATTAGTCTCCTTCTCACTCCAAAAGTGTGGCGTGGTCTTGCGTTTCTTCGTGTTTATAAGAACTTCCTGGACTCAAAAGACCAGGATTCCTTGTGAACAGAGCATGTGCAGAAAACAAATTCATTTTCCGTTTGATGGGGATATTCCGTTAGGTGTTTACATGACCCAATATTCGGGTTTTAAAAGGAGTAACCCAGGGGTCATATTCGAATATGAGCAAATTCGGGTTATTCAAAGGGGTTATTGGTGTATACATGGCCGTGCAAATTCGGGTTATTGCCAATATTCGGGTTCTAAAAGGGTTATTGAGTGCATGTAAACGTAGTCAATGACTACGTTTACATGCACTCAATAACCCTTTTAAAACCTGAATATTGGCAATAACCCGAATTTGCACGGCCATGTAAACACTTTGAATAACCCGAATTTGCTCATATTCTGGTTTTTAAAAACCTGAATATGACCCCTGGGTTACTCCTTTTAAAACCCGAATATTCAGTCATATAAACGCCAAATGGAATATCCCGACCAAACGGAACAGGAATTTGTTTTCTGCGCATGCTCTGTTCACAAGGTTTTGCTTTGTTTCCCCAAAGACTGAAGTGAAATTCCTACTTTTGACAATACCACTCACCTATAAGATTATTGTACCGTTAATAACGTAATTGTCGCCTAACCTTACATGTACGCATCAGAAGCATCAGCAACTTTGCCGTGCATGGATTTTGAAAAGGGTGACACCACACGTGGCCGAACTGAACTGTGAGTCCGTTGCGACCCTTTATCCCGTCATTGGTTGTGAGAAATTCAACTTTCAAGGCGTCAGAGCTAAAGATAGCTAGTGAGATTGTGGACGGAGGCAGGGCTGTGTAAAAAAAAAAACAACTATCTTATGTGTATAGTGGGAAGATTTTGACTGTTAATCTACTGATATGATGACATGTGTTTATTTCAAAGCCTTTATTGTCATTGCACCAAACTGTTGTGCCACCCTACTCTTAAACACTTTCAGTAAGAAGATACGATTAATGATTTGGATGATGTTTTGAGATAAAGGTTGTTCCCAAACCTCTCTTATAGCACAGTAGGCAATATGTGATGCTAAATAATAATAATAAGTATGCAGCATTAGCTTTGTGTTGGGTGTTTGTTTGTGTCGTTTGCAAAAACATTAGTTCAAAAGAACAGCTTGGACTAACTGATCTGAAACACTTAGTCACACGATTTGTTCATTTCACCGTTCTCTTGAGCTCAGATGTGAAAGAGAGTAAGCAAATAATAACACCTACTCGGCCACGTATACAGTATATAATAAGTGACGTGCGGTGAGGTTCATGGTTGGTGAGGCACTGAATCCTTTAGTGTCAGATTTACAAATATATAAACCGAAAAGGGAAGCTTATTCAATTGGCTACTGGTTATTTCATATCTCATCAGCATTCTTCACAAAAAAACACACTGGCACACACGCACACAAGCTCACACGGTACATATTACAGATACGTAAAAGTAAGAAAAACATGCATTTGCTCTACACCCTCCATGTGTTGGCCGTCGCAATTCTATAATTCATAAAACATAAATGAGAGTATAGACTGGTGTACAAAACCACAGATTTAAATTTTGACCTTTAGTGAAATATTCAGTTGTTTTTAAAACGTTTAATGCTGATACTTTAATCAATTTAATACAGATTGCTCAACAAAAAGCATGAAAAGAAAAACAAAGAATATTTTATTTAAGGCCAAAATTTAGTTTTTAAATATTCTATTGTATTTTTCTTAGTCTAATCTCTTTTTTATAAGATTGAAAGAGTTGTTGGTCTTACTTTTATTTGTAAATGAAGTCCATGCGCCTTTTCCTTCGCCACAAAAACCTCCGTTACTTTGTTGTAAAAGTCCTCCTTATTTTAGTACGTGAGCGAACGGCGTTGACTCACGTTCGCCCCCTTCAGGGGAGGCAGAGTACTGTCTGCCTCACCCTGTGCCTTTTTCACTGCGGTTTTATTTCCCATCAGCGAAACTAAATATGTCACTAACAAACATTAAACTTTAATGGTTAAAGACATTAGCCAGACTGTGTAAAATCAGGTCAAATAAACGTATCTGCAAACTTTATATTGGCGACATGCAGAGATACGGCAACCAGCACGCGCCAATCACACGTATCAACCCAGTTTGTGAAGGATTGTCCAATCAGAGGTGAGGCTCATTGCTGCCGCACCTCACCGTATTTGAACAGGAAATAGGCAAATTCAGTGATTTTGACTATAATAAATGTTCGAAATTAGTCATACATAGAGATCAGTGGAAAAATATTAGTATAAATTTGATGTTATAATTATTTATTTATTGAGGCTCTGCCTCACCTGCCTCCCCTGACCGCACGTCCCTGGTATATGAAGCGTTCATCTTTTGGCTCCCTGAAATTTTTAACTTTCTACATGAACACAAAATGAATATTCTGCTTTAATATTTGCAAAGTTCGGTAATGGCAAGCAGTGTTTATCGGCACTTGTTATTGACACAAGTTCTACGCATGGTCGGAGGCAGGGGTTGATTTTGTTCGTACCTACAAAACCTACGAACATTTTGAAGTTAATTTCACTCTGCAAACACACGTTTGTCTGTGACTGCAGAGCGTCTCACTCGGGTTTTATGGGTAAAGGTCCATTGAACATAATACTGGTTCAGAGGGAACGTGAGCACTTTGTGATGGTCAGCAACAGGAAACTTTTAACAACAAGATTTATAAACGGAGCCTGGTGTGTTTGTCAAAGCCGCAGCAACGCTGGACGGAGTCATGAGACACAGAAATATTAACCTTTTAGCCATGTTTCAGTCCCGTGAGTCTGACATGCAGTCAGAGCTCCGATAAAGTTCTGAGTGATTTAGAGAACAAACATCTTTATCATGAACTGATGCACATGACTCGGTACTCTGAAAGGAACTACATTGTGTACTGCGTACTGATATTGTGGTCACTGGAAGTGCGCACGGTGCCATCGCAGAAGCAATTACGCAACACAGCCAGAAGACAAACACATCTGATCAGTTGTAGTCAGTACTGGAGTTGAGGGGGGATGGCATCCCCCCTGAAATAAAAACGGTCAAAATCATCCCGTCCTGTAAAACTGCCATCCCTCCTTTCCATCCCTTATGTCATTTCATCAATGAATGTGGTTTTACTGCTATTTCAACATTTAGAGTCATCACCAGAAAAAAGAACACCAGAAAAATGTGACAATTTGCAGTGATCCATGTTACTTATCTTGTGAAGGACAGAGTCATATTGATAAGTTCAGAAAACAGTTTTTTATTGTTGTGTTTTGATGTATTTGATGTAAGCCCAGTGGATATTTAAAGCTTACAGAAGGCTGCATTTAACTGCTGCTATGTCATTCCTGCAGTATTTCTGCAGCTGTTTTGGTCAGTGCTATTATTTGTAATATATTTTATTATTTATAATCAGCACAAATTATCTGTCCCCATATGATAAAATCCACCATCCCCCCTGATGTTTTTTTTTTACAACTCGAGTACTGCAGAGGTACTGCATGGTACAATCTGGCTCTCCAAGTGTGTCAAAATATACTTGAGTACTGGTTGTAGTAGCCCAGTGCATTATGGGTTACACAATGTGTGGCGGATTGGGCACATGGACATTTTTCCCAGGATTAGCACACAATCTGTTTTTTTTTTTTTAAATATTGGAGATGTGCAATTATTTTCAGGGTGCATATTTTGTAATACATTTGACCAAAATCAGTAGTGATGCACTAGTTGTATAGTCTATAGTTTTAAAAATAATAGTGGCCTCTAGTTTTAGAAATAATAAACTACTGGAGGATTATTACAAAAAAAAATTTAATTTACATGTATTAAAATGTTCTTCACAATGTTCAGTGTGTTTTTCAGCAAGCTTCAGCGGGCGTCATTGTTTATGGAAAGATTACACTACTAAATACTGCTGAGTACTTGCAACACAACTGGTGATGTGCTGGAAGTTAACGTGCTGTTATTTTTCACTTACTGGTGCCAAGCATACAGTAGTTATCGAGATTATAAAATGTTGGTTTGCACAAGAGGTTTGTGTGTTGACTGACTTAATCCCTGTGCAAATGACAACGAATGCAATGTCCTCTCCTGATCTGCACGGTGATTTCAAACTACACTGTGATTACCTATAACATTTCCTCTTCCAACTTTCACATGGAAGAGATCATTAATCTTATAAAACTTGAATTGGTGGAGGTCGTATCTTTTAAAACTGATACATTTTTGAAACCTAGGACCTTTCATATAGACAAGGGGTCGGCAACCCAAAATGTTGAAGGAGTCATATTGGACCAAAAACACAAAAAACAAATATGTCTGGAGCCGCAAAAAATGACGTCTTGTATAAGCCGTAGAATGAAGACAACACATGCTGAATGTATCTATATTAGTTAGAACGGGGGGAAGATTTTTTTTTCATTATGCACTTCGAGAAAAAAGTCGAAATGTCGAGAAAAAAGTCGAAATGTCGAGATTAATTTTGAAGTACAATTTCGAGAAAAAGGTTGAAATGTTGAGAAAAAAGCCAAAATTTCGAGAAAAAAGTTGAAATGTCGAGAAAAAAACCGAAATGTCGAGAAAAAAGCCGAAATGTCGAGAAAAAAAGTCAAAATTTCGAGAAAAAAGTCGAAATGTCGAGAAAAAAGTCAAAATGTCGAGATTAATTTTGAAGTACAATTTTGAGTAAAAGGTCAAAATGTTGAGAAAAAAAGTCAAAATTTCGAGAAAAAAGTCGAAATGTCGAGATTAAAAAGGAAAGGAAAAAGGAAGAAAAAAAAGAAAAAAGGAAAAAAAAGAGAAAAAAAGAAGTAAAAAAAGGTCAAACATTTTTGAAAAAGCTCCAGGATCCACTAGGGCGGCGCTAAAGAGCCGCATGCGGCTCTAGAGCCGCGGGTTGACCACCCCCGATATGGACAAACAGTGACAGATTTGGACTCTGTTTTAGTTTCTAAAATTCTGTAGTTCCCTGGTGTCTCATATATAATGTCAGGTAAAACAAACAAACTCAGGACTGGTTGCTCGGATACTATTACAGGTATATTATTCTTTATTTTATGTACGTGATGGAGTCAATTGAGTCACTACTACACAAAGTACCCACAGTGGGCGTCCTGCCTCACATGCACTGCGATATGAAAGGATGAATTACGGCCTGTGTCAGCTGCATAAGCCAAAAATAGGCTGGTGCAATTACAAAATGTGACAAAACAAAAGCTAAAGTATGTCATGTGAGTGGACGGACTATCGGATTACTGTATTAATGGGAAGTCACCCTCATCTGCCTGTGACCATCTCATCTGACCCTGATTCATAAAACGTCTTTTCAGCTACCAAAGTTAGTTAATTTAGTTAGTTTCCCTTCGGGGATAAATACATTATTTTTTTAATGAATTTGAATTTGAAACCCTCTCTTCTACATATGATGTTATAGTGCTATTTATATGAAGCATTTATTGCATTTATCGAGTTTATCTAAATCTCATTAAGATGCGTAATCATTCATTGACAAATTGCAATCAAAAATGAACAAAAGCTGCATCAAATAGCTGAAACAAAACACAAGCATTAAGCCTCACGGTCTCAGCAGGCGGTTTGGTGTGTCTTCCCTTCTGTTCCTTTGTCTCTCAGTGTAATTGTTGGTTTGTCTGTGTGTGTCTGTGTGTAAGTGATAGCGTGTGGGCAGGGTTCCTGTTTCTGCAGCAGCCACCTGGAACAGCAGCAATTTATTTACTCATCACTGCTATCTACGATCTACCCTTGTCCGCTCCTTTACAGCTGCTTCAGTGCCACTTCGTCCTTATGAAACTTTACTTGTTCATTTATCAACGTCCACTTTGGTAACCCTGTTTTCTCTCTCTCTATGACCACTCGCCACTGCTCTTGTTTACCCACTAGCCCAGGGGTCGGCAACCCAAAATGTTGAAAGAGCCATAATGGACCAAAAACACAAAAAACTAATATTTCTGGAGCCGCAAAAAATGAAAATTGTATATCAGCCTTAGAATGAAGGCAAACACATGCTGCATGTATTTATATTAGTTAGAACTGGGACAACTTCTCGCTACAGAGCACATTCAGTCAACATTCAGGCAATGAATGCAAATGATTCGCTCCAAGAAACGTTGAATCCTCTACGGAAGAGTACCAGGGCCATGCAGGTGAAAAAATATTTGAGAGGGGAAGATTTTTTTTTGTTTTGCACTTTGAGAAAAAAGTCGAAAGTTCTCAACATTTCAACTTTATTCATGAAATTTTGACTTTTTTCTCAACATTTCGACTTTTTCCTCGAAATTGTATTTCAATATTAATCTCGAAATTTCAACTTTATTCTCGACATTTCAACTTTTTTCTTGACATTTTGACTTTTTTCTCGACATTTCCACTTTTTTCTCGACATTTAAACTTTTTTCTCGACATTTCAACTTTTTTCTCGTCATTTCCACTTTTTTCTCGACATTTCCACTTTTTTTCTCGGAGTGCACAATAAAAAAAAATCTTCCTCCTCTCAAATATTTTTTCTCCTGCATGGCCCTGATACTCTTCCGTACAAATCTTTGTTAACAGAAATGTTGAAATGTGATATTTATTTTACACATTTTTACAGCATTGGAAAACGTTCAGAATGTTTGTGTCATGTTTTTCCTCCTACAGAAACCATGTTACAGTAAAACAAAAAATACATTTCCCTCCCCCATCTATTTCCATTTTCAAACATTTTTGAAAAAGCTCCAGGAGCCACCAGGGCGGCGCTAAAGAGCTGCATGCGGCTCTAGAGCCGCGGGTTGCCGACTCCTGCGCTAGCCGGTAAGATCATCTCTCACTTGCCCTTTTCAGCCACTTCTTCCCCGTACCTTATAGAATCTGTACTGTACTCCTTATCATTTTGTTCCAAAATATATGATTTTCAAGCCTAACTTTTTTTTGGCCTAGTCTCCGTGGAATGCAATCAACAGATTTTCATTGCTGAAAAGGTAATCTAATGAAAAATGATCTCCCAATATGAATTCCACCATAGTTGTTCACTCAGTATCATTGTTAACCCTTGTGCTGTCTTAGGGTCAAGGAAGGAGGAAGAGAAGAAGGGATGAAAGAAGGAAGGAAGGAAGAATGAAAAGAAGGAAAGAAAGAAGGAAGGAAGGGAGAAAATAAGAAAGGGAGGAAAGAAGGAAGGAAGGAAGGAAGGAAGGAAGGAAGGAAGGAAGGAAACAAGGTGTGAGGTAAATCAACCTTTGAACTTGTTTTGTCAATGTGAAACTGTCACCTGAGTGGCTAACAGAAGCCACATCAGCAACTTCCTGATCTACTAGGTTTTGAATTGACCTGGTGACAGCTCACTACTGTCCTATGACAGGTGAGCACTGTAATGTCAGGACTCAATCATACGTTATCACTTCCACCCATTGTCCACTACCCAATGTCTACTGTCTACTGTTTACTATGCATTGTCCATATGATCAATTCCTGTCAAAGTTTCTTAATAAAAGCATCTTCTAGAGGGAGGATCTTTGGGGAAGCTCAGGAGTTCTCAATGAGGGCAGTTGCTCTGCACTCCTCTGCTCTCCCCCCTCCTGCAGGAGTTCGCTAAAACCCATTCCAAGGTAGTCTCTGTGTCTTTTCTCATTATGAATTTATGTAATGCTGTGTTTAAACCTAACATTTTTGGTGCCCGAAACCCGAGACCTCTACATCTGAGGCGTCAGGACGATGCCCGGTGACGGGGTTCCTCGAGCCAGGGAGGGGCACTGAGACTGGGTAAGAAATGCTCCTCTCGATAAATACCTGGGGTATTTAAATGTGTTACTTTAATAGATGGGGTTATGGGGCTAATGGGGTTAGCCTGTGGTCTTGGACCACTGTGGAGAAGTCATGGACTTCACCAACACCCACGGGTCTGGGGACCCAACGAGAGGAGGTTTCTATTGGAATGGGGTTTTAGGTTTTTTGTGTATGTTTGTTTTGGCCAATGTGTGTTTTGTCTAATGTTCTTGTTTAATGTTCATGACTGAAACTGTTTATGGACAATGTTGTGGTTTCTAAAATTGTGAAGTCAAGTTTCAATTGTTCACTGAAAAGATCAGTGCTAAACTGTCAAAAAGGGAAACTTAAGAGCTAAAAGAAACTTAAAGTTAAGAAAAATAGCTGGCTAAAATAGCAGATGCGTGGTTAAACTGAAACTTATGCCTAAAATAATTTCTAAAAGATGCTTAATGGGGAGACGTCCCTAAAACTAGGAAATTAAAGCTTGTGACAAAATATTGTGCGAAATAATATACAGGAACTTTAAAAGATTGAAAATCAATCAATTTAAGGCTAAAAGAAAAAACTGATCAAAATGTTCAAAATGGGACAAGGTTCCAGCAAGAGTAAAAAGAAAGAAATGGGAAAGTTGTGAAAAAGAATGGTATAAGAAATGTGATTTGATGGGAAATTGGGAAAGTTGATGAGAGAGCCTGCTGCAAAAGGCTGCAGAAGGCCAAAGGTCAGTGTCTGTGTGTAATCAGCTGCAGATCAGATTGTTTGTGTAAGAAGTGCTACGAGAAGCTGCATGGGATGAGGCTTGGTGGATCCAGAGGGAGTGTCTTCTCATTTGGAGACTGGTGAGTGTTAAATTTTCTATGGGGAAATGTTTGTTAAAATGATACAAATAATTGTATTTGGATCTGTGTCTGCAAAGGAGACTTTTTGTCTGCTGGAAAACACAAGAGCTTCAGAGGGTGTTTTGTTTAGTGTTTCAAGTGAGAAACTCCCCTCTTGAGGAGGCAGAGAAATTGAGTAATATAGTTTTCTATCATTCTAAGCCCTGAATGAAGGTGTAGTGATGTAGAATTGTCAAATGGGGTTAATTCACTGTTGAATGATTGCAGATCACTTTTGTAATACTGTTTTTGGTCTATGTATGTTTTAATCGTATGGAAAGGTGACTGTGACATGAGTGTGAAACAAATCAATAATTTGTCTTTACTTTGTCTGTCTTGAAGTCACATACTGATACTGATCTAGGGCTGCAGCTATGGAATATTTTTGTAATCAAGTATTCTACTGAAAATTCCATTGATTAATCGAGTAATCGGATAAAACATATTTTTGTTTAGTTAAAGAAAAATTATAAATATACATAAGATGTTAGATGTTAATTGACATCACTAAGACTAGGTTATGTGGTGCAGTGGGTTCATGGCTGTGCATTTGAAGACCCTGAACTTGACACGTTGACTGGGTTCACTGCCTTCACTCAAAGGGCTGTGGATCTTATCAAGAAATGTCCTTGTTTCTAACCTAGAAATGCCATTGCACCTGGTGTCACACATAACTTAAAAGGTTGGGTGTTTTTTTACACGTGTTTCAATTGAACTTTCATTTGTGTCAAGCTAATTTTAAGTTCTAGTTAAGTTTTAAGTGAAAGTATTAGCAGTGTTCAAAATAAAATTATGAGACCTGCTGTATTGGAGCACATTAGGCACCAGCGCTACTTGTTTTATCCATGAATGATTACAGAGCTAAAATTGAAAACTACCCAGTTTAGCTTTATTACGTTTTTATTTGTCTGACATTTTCTGCCTTTTCTTTTAGTTAAAACTGTAGCGGGAACAGAGGTTTATGTACCGGGTAAGGGCTGATTTATGGTTTCCATGTTACAACAACGTAGAATGGGGCGCGTCGCTGCGTAGCCGTGGCAACAGAGCCTGCATGGCAGCGCAGCACCGCCAGCCGGACCGGCGCTCTCCGCCCTTGCCAGAGAGCGGCGTAGGCTGCGGCGTAGGCTCTGGGTCGATTTAATGCGGAACAATGATTTTGGCTTTAGAGGGGGGACATAGGAGAAGAGACCAGAAGAATATAGCGTGGATTAAAAATAAAAGTTAAACGCTGAGCTACATGTGTCTCCCGTCAGGGCCATTACAGACTGCCTGACCATGGCATGTTACAAAAACCAAACATGCCCGCCGCCTCTTTCTTCCCCCTTTAACGTGCGCAGTGCATGGATGTAGGCACAGGCATGGATCTATTTTGGGCGCAGCGTCAGCGCGTTGTGTTCCATTTAATGTAGTCGGGGCGTGTGACGGCCTGCCCCTCTCCCTCCTGATTGGCCATTCGGCTTCCTGGTTGGAAGTTGTGGCAGGTCGTCAGCCCAATTGGCCTCACTTGTGTGTGTGTGTGTGTGTGTGTGTGTGGGAGCCAGGGTATCTAGGGGCTGGTTCTGGGTTTCCACCTGCCAATGGGGAACTAAGTATTCTTTCCTCCTGCACAATACTTGCACTCAGCATACTTCATTTACCCACACACAGCATACATGACTGACACTCTACATTTAAACCTACATATACTTTTGGTTTGTTTTGATTTAATTTTTACTTTAATAAATGACATTTTTGAATTTGGTGACTCATGTGTGGACTCCCTCTTTGTCACTAACTGGCCCGGTGTGTGACAAAATGGTGGCTCGCCTTTTGGTCTGACTATTGGTTTTTGATGCTGGCATATGGTTTGTGTTCCTGTTAGGAATTTTAGTTTGGCCGTAGTTGTATTTGAAGTTATTTAAAGGTTTATCTTATCTTATCTTATCTTATTGGTAGCACCTGTTAAAGCCAATTAGTTAGGTGCCAGTGTTGGGAGTTCCACATGTGATTCTTCTCTCCCTGATTTTCAGTTTTGAAGGAGGTTTTGGTCGGTGGAGTTTGGGAGTAGGAAAGCATCTGTCCTTAAGTTTTGTTTTTGTGGTTTGTAATGCTTTGGTTGCAATAAATAAGGTGAGGGTTGGAACTTTGAGACTGGTCTTGGGGAAGGTGTGTTTTCCTCTGTCCATATTGGCAGAGTTTTCTTATTTTAGTTTGAGTTGGAGATTGCCGGTAGTCCTGTTATCGGTTTTGTTTAAGGTTATAGATTTACCTGGTTTTTCTTTAGTGGGGAAAGTGCATGGTCCGACGGCCCATTGCGGGCTGGCCCTGTGCTTACCCCTCTTTTGTTCTTTTTGGCCGGGATCTCCATCTCCTTTTGGTTCTTTATTTTTGGGTTTACCTTTTTTCCTTGTTTATTTTTCCCCCAGGCTTTGTTTGTGGTTCCAACACTTAAAGTATTGATTTATTTATTTTTTCTTTGTCACTTTGTGTAGATAGTGTAGCATGGCATCTGTAGTGGATGAATTTGTTGATTCGCCGTCAGCAGCACTATTAGATCAGTGTACTAAGGACCAGTTGCTGCTAATTGCTGAGAAGTATGAGCTTGAAGTAGCAGATAGAAAATTAAAGGAGTCTGTTAAAGTGTGAAGGCAGTTTTGTTGGAGAAAGGAATTCTTAAACCTGGTGTGGGGACTCGTTCTTCAGTTTCTGCAGATACTGTTTTGAGTTTTGAGCAACAAAAGGAACTTTTGTTGTTAAAGCAAAAACATGAATGGCAGCATAGAAAGCTAAGCTTAATTCAAGAGGGTAAATTGTCAGGTTCGGCTGATGGTGAAGGCCCTCGGTATCAGTCTGGTGCATCAGTGCCATCTAATACAAGGCTTTGAGATGGTGAAATTAAATGATTCCTCGAGGCAGAGAAAATTCCTCGATCATTTCTTGTAATCGAATTACTCAAATTATTGGAGGAATCGTTTCAGCCCTAGTTTCGTCCCGTAAAATGGGCGCCGCTGTGTTTTGGATACAGTGGAGTGAGGCGTGTTCATGAGCCTATTGTCATTTGCATGTCAGTCAGTGACATTTTACACGGAAAGGAGTGTGTGGAGAAGAAACAAACCCGTTGAACAATCTTTTTAGAAAAGAAGAACTCTGAGTGCATACTAGCCTATTCACACTGAAAATGTGTACATTTGTGATCAGTGTTGCTACCATTTAGGTTTGGAGTTCATCTGAAATGCACCAATTAAGTTTGCTTAGTGTAGTTTGAGGAGAAGTAATTTCCACATATGCACTAATACACAAAACCCACATGCAGATGATCTGAAGTTTGTGTTTAAAGTTCAGTGGGTTTTTGTCTGCTTAGTTTACACATCGGAATTTATCCCACAATTTTCTTAAGAAGTCTTCATAGAAGAACATGCATTTGCATTACAGCATGCGAACAGAAGATTAAGAATCTCCTGAAGACTATATGATTAATCTGGAGACAATTTTCTGACAATTTGCTGGCATTCCTTTTGGACGTGCTACAATAGAGCTCAACAACAGTTGAGAAGGCATTATTTGATAGAATGCTTCCTTTCAGTCCAACGTTTTGTGACAATGACTTATTGTTTATATATATATATAAGTTCACTGAAGACTACTTTTTTACGTTGCAGGAGAGTTGCTGCACTGACAGTTTTTGTGTGGTGTTACTTTCATTAAACCATAACCCACTTGGATTGCAATGAGAACATTTTGAAATAAGAAAGTTCTGTGGTCCTTGACTCAGATAGGAGACAGAATTTAACAGGTTTTCCCCCCTTCTAAATCTAAGGTGATGGGAGGGGGGATCTGGGGGATCTCTCTGGGACGTAGAGATAACCGACCCTAGAGAATCATTAAGTCAGACTGCCGACTTGCCAGGGTGCAAAGGTCAAGATGTGGGAGAACCACTTACTTATCTGGGAAGAAGTCAGGACTCGGCAGTGATGACAACGAGACCCCCACCTCTGTTGACAATACAACTCAAATTCTAGGTGACACGAAAACCTGTTCCCCCTGGTGGATAAATTGAGCCATGGGAAGTCCCATAGCTCAAACAGGAGGGATGAATAGTATAGTACACAAAGAATTAAATACTAAATACCCTTTAAAAAATTTTTGTAGGGTCTTTCCGACATGTTGCAGATACAATATGCAAGGCAATATGAGGCCTAAGAGAGGTCAGTGTCGTGAAAGGACCTATCCATTTGAAGTTGTTCATATGGATTTCGTTCTTGGAGTGAACTAATGGCCTGTTAAATTAAGGCTCAGGAAAGCCATGGCCTGAATGACGGCCATTAGTCGGAATGTACATGAGAATGTTCAAAAGTTCTTGTGGGCTGCTGGTTTCTGCTCTCTCTCTCTCTCTCTCTCTTCTAAGCAGGAACTGCTGAAACCAGATCCAGATCCTGATTGGTGAGACGAAAAAACATGGTCATCACCCCGTCAGGATGGCCCCTTTGTGGTCTAGATCAGGACACCGACAGCAGTAAAGATGGCTGAACGATCTACATGCGTCCACCAGTTGCAGTGAAAGCTAGCCTGAAGATGACTAGCCCAAACTGACTTCCGACAACAGACTTGAGAGGAGTCCGAGAGATGAAAGAACATTTTCCACTAATGACTCATGCTGACATGTTAGGAATTGTTCCTTAAACTCTTTACTTGCATTGCTGTGTTGTAATATGATTACACTGATGTACGTTCGTAAACTGGTGCTGAAGCTAATGTTACCAAAGCTATAGCCGAATTACGTCAGTTAGCCAAAGTTGTGTCAGAAGACAGACGCTCAGCAGGAGACCACTTTTGGGTCCTGGCTGACTTCCGGCCCCTGGACTGACATAATGGCTAGATTATGATTTCGATTATTACTGTCCTTGTACGGTTCTGAGTGTATCATTCTGTGTCTAAGTGCAATGATCCAAAGAACCATCCAACCATCCACTGGACTAAGGAAGTTAGTCCAGTATTGCCAACAACTCCATCGAACTCTAACTGAGGACAACCTGTTTATGATAACACTGGAGTATAGATTGTTTCATTTTGTTTACTGTGAAATGTTTTAAGCTTTTATGTGTCTTGGCCAGAGTGATTGCTCACTAGGAGGGTCGGAGAGGAATTTTGCCCCATATAATCGGGTTTTCGCCTCTCCCTTGACATATAATTACACTATAAGCCCTAGCTATTTCTTAAATGTTTGACCTTAAATGTTTATGAGGCTATTATTCTAAGCCTAATGGACGAATTTTAGTTGAAGTTTCAAAATTGACAAGAGTAGGGAAATGTGAGGTAAATCAACCTTTGAACTTGTTTTGTCAATGTGAAACTGTCACCTGAGTGGCTAACAGAAGCCACATCAGCAACTTCCTGATCTACTAGGTTTTGAATTGACCTGGTGACAGCTCACTACTGTCCTATGACAGGTGAGCACTGTAATGTCAGGACTCAATCATACGTTATCACTTCCACCCATTGTCCACTACCCAATGTCTACTGTCTACTGTTTACTATGCATTGTCCATATGATCAATTCCTGTCAAAGTTTCTTAATAAAAGCATCTTCTAGAGGGAGGATCTTTGGGGAAGCTCAGGAGTTCTCAATGAGGGCAGTTGCTCTGCACTCCTCTGCTCTCCCCCCTCCTGCAGGAGTTCGCTAAAACCCATTCCAAGGTAGTCTCTGTGTCTTTTCTCATTATGAATTTATGTAATGCTGTGTTTAAACCTAACACAAGGAAAGAAGGAAGGAAGGGAGAAAAGAGGAAAGGAAGAAGGAAGGAGAGAGCAGGAGGAAAGAAGGAAGGAAGGAAGGAAGGAAGGAAGGAAGGAAGGAAGGAAGGAAGGAAGGAAGGAAGGAAGGAAGGAAGGAAGGAAGGAAGGAAGGGAGGAGGAAAGAAGGAAGGAAGGAAAAAAAGAAAGAAGGAAGGAGGAAAGAAGGATAGGAGAATTAGGTCATTTTGACCCAAAGACAGTACAAGGGTTAAATTGACTTAGAAAAAAAAATGATATCAGAAGTTGAAGACTTGTTGTTCCATCACGTGCAAAAATGTTCTCACACCTTCTGGCTCCCTGAAAATTTAAACTTTCTACATGAACACAAAATTAATATTAGTGTGGTTGGTATTCAAGGAAGTGTAGAGACTAACTGGTGGGATGTGCATGCAGTAAATCAGTGTGTTAATTTGCACATAAATTACCTTCCTACTCAAAACCTACTCCTAACATTTCTCTGATTTCCTTTTTTTTGGCTGAGTCTCTGTGGCATGCAATCAACAGATTTTCATTGCTGAAAAGGTAATCTAATCAAAAATGATCTCCCAATATGAATTCCACCATAATTGTTCACACAGTATCATTGTTAAATTGACTTTTTTTTAAAAATGAATCCTTCTTTTCTCCCTTCTGTTATGATTCGGTTTTGTCGAGGACCCAAACGCAGGAGAGCAGGAGCCAGGAGTTCACAACAAAAAAGGGTTTATTTACAAAAAGGCAAAAACAAAGCACTGCAGAGCAGGATTAACAAAAAAACAGGATCATGGAGGAAAAAACTACGAGGAGACATTGAGGTGGAAACAGTACAGACCGACAAGGAACAAGGGAATGACAAGACCAGATATACACAGGGGATAACGAGACACGACGAGACACAGGTGCAGACACAATCAGGGCAAATGGGAAACAGGAGGGACAGAACTGAAACTGAAAAAACTGGGGGGAAGTGTCAAACCCTGACACCTTCCTTCCTTCCTTCCTTCCTTCCTTCCTTCCTTCCTTCCTTCCTTCCTTCCTTCCTTCCTTCCTTCCTTCCTTCCTTCCTGCCTTCCCTCCCTCCCTCCCTCCCTCCCTCCCTCCCTTCCTTCCTTCCTTCCTTCCTTCCTTCCTTCCTTCCTTCCTTCCTTCCTTCCTTCCTTCCTTCCTTCCTTCCTTCCTTCCTTCCTTCCTTGACAGCACAGCACAAGGGTTAAGATGTTCAGCTTGTCAACTCTATCGCTGTTGGCGTTGAATTTAGCGCAGGTTTTCGTGGTAACAGCTATTTCTATGAGTCACCCACAGCTGTAACATGAGCCGTTTAGCCCACTCCATCCATCATCCGTACACTCTGATTCAGGGTCGCTGGGATCTGCTGGAGTTTATCCCCGCTCTCTTCGGGTGAAAAGCATCGGTCCACTGGGCAGGTTGCCAGTTCATCCCAAGTCCACATGTAAACAAACAGCCACAATTCCCTCATGCTGAGTCCTACCGGCAGTTTATAATCACCAAATAACCTTTTTTAGACGGTGGGGGGAAACTGGCTTACACGGAGAAAACCCACACAAGCATCTTTAACAACATAAATAAATGGTCCCCAAACCTTCTCAAACAAGTCCTGCCTCCCTTTCAGCATATATGTGATTTTTTCCAAAGGAAAAGCTGCCAACATCTGTCTAACCCGGAATGTAACACTCGGCCTACTGGTTTTCTTCCAAAATAGTGCAATTGATTTTTTTGCATGTAAAAGACACATGTCTATGATTGTTCTTTCACTTTGGGTGTATTTGTGACCCTTTGGGTCAGGATGAAAAGCGTGGAGACCATTTAAAGTCCACTCATAGAAAGAAAGAGCCGCCTGGACTCAAACCAGGAAGCTTCTTGCTGTGAGGCAACAGGGCAAACCAATATAATTATATTACATTATTCATTTGAACGGAAAACCCCAATGGTGCGTGAGTGGGCTCTTGTATTCCTGCCACACATATCGTTGTTGTGTGTCTTAAATGATCTTTCTAGCAATCATACCTCTATGCTAATTTTAAAAAGAATGTTTTAACCCATGTGCTGTCTTCGGGTCAAGGAAGGAGGAAGAGAAGAAGGGAGGAAGGAAGGAAGAATGAAAAGAAGGAAAGAAAGAAGGAAGGAAGGGAGAAAAGAAGGAAGGAAGGAAGGAAGGAAGGAAGGAAGGAAGGAAGGAAGGAATGAAGGAAGGAAGGAATGAAGGAAGGAAGGAAGGGAGAAAGAAGGAAGGAAGGGAGAAAAGAAAGAAGGAAGGGAGAAAGGAAGGAAGGAAGGAAGGAAGGAAGGAAGGAAGGAAGGAAGGAAGGAAGGAAGGAAGAATGAAAAGAAGGAAGAAAGAAAGAAAGAAAGAAAGAAAGAAAGGAAGGAAGGAAGGAAGGAAGGAAGGAAGGAAGGAAGGGAGGAAGGAAGGAAGGAAGGAAGGAAGGAAGGAAGGAAGGAAGGAAGGAAGGAAGGAAGGAAGGAAGGAAGGAAGGAAGGAAGGAAGGAGAGAGCAGGAGGAAAGAAGGAAGGAAGGAAGGAAAGGAAGGAGAAAAGAGGAAGGGAAGAAGGAAGGAAGGAAGGAAGGAAGGAAGGAAGGAAGGAAGGAAGGAAGGAAGGAAGGAAGGAAGGAAGGAGAGAGCAGGAGGAAAGAGGAATGAAGGAAGGAAGGAAGGAAGGAAGGAAGGAAGGAAGGAAGGAAGGAAGGAAGGGAGAAATGAAGGAAGGAAGGAAGGAAGGAAGGAAGGAAGGAAGGAAGGAAGGAAGGAGAGAGCAGGAGGAAAGAGGAAGGAAGGAAGGAAGGAAGGAAGGAAGGAAGGAAGGAAGGAAGGAAGGAAGGAAGGAAGGAAGGAAGGAAGGAAGGAAGGAAGGAAGGGAGAAATGAAGGAAGGAAGGAAGGAAGGAAGGAAGGAAGGAAGGAAGGAAGGAAGGAAGGAAGGAAGGAGAGAGCAGGAGGAAAGAAGGAAGGAAGGAAGGAAGGAAGGGAGAAAAGAGGAAGGGAAGAAGGAAGGAAGGAAGGAAGGAAGGGAGAAAAGAAGGAAGGAAGGGAGAAAGGAAGGAAGGAAGGAAGGAAGGAAGGAAGAATGAAAAGAAGGAAGAAAGAAAGAAAGAAAGAAAGAAAGAAGAAAGAAGGAAGGAAGGAAGGAAGGAAGGAGGAAGGAAGGAAGGAAGGAAGGAAGGAAGGAAGGAAGGAAGGAAGGAAGGAAGGAAGGAAGGAAGGAAGGAAGGAAGGAAGGAAGGAAGGAGAGAGCAGGAGGAAAGAGGAAGGAAGGAAGGAAGGAAGGAAGGGAGAAATGAAGGAAGGAAGGAAAGGAAGGAAGGAAGGAAGGAAGGAAGGAAGGAAGGAAGGAAGGAAGGAGAGAGCAGGAGGAAGAAGGAAGGAAGGAAGGGAGAAAAGAGGAAGGGAAGAAGGAAGGAAGGAAGGAAGGAAGGAAGGAAGGAAGGAAGGAAGGAAGGAAGGAAGGAAGGAAGGAAGGAAGGAAGGAAGGAAGGAAGGAAGGAAGGAGAAGGACAGAGAATTAGGTCATTTTGACCCAAAGACAGTACAAGGGTTAATACTCTTTTCATGACTTTATTATTCAAATCAATCACAGCGTTATGAGTGGTTGACCCTAAAGGGCCTAAACGGCCTGGGCCCGCCCACCTGGCTCTACCAGGCTACCCTTTTCACTTATTACTATTAACATGTATACACACAATAGTCGCACAATGTGATCCTGTTTCAGGCAATATTTAATGTGCTGTGGCGAGAGTTCTGATCCATCACAGCAGATCGTGGTATATTCTCCAATACCTGCCCAGTTTTATTAGGTATCTCAAGGTTTGATGACAATTCAGCTGCAAAAAAGAAGAGAAACCTCAATTAGTTTGATGATATGCAGATCAGCCACCAATTTACAATATCTTTAAAAAGTTAGAAGGGAGACGCAATGAGCCCCTCGCTCTAATGTCAAACGGATTTACTAAGATTATCCTCTCTCGTCTTTACAATCCACAGAAGGACGAAGAAGTAAAAATCAGGTATTGTTCAATTCTGTATCTACTTGTAGTCACTATGCATTTATATATTGACATTATTGGCTCGCTCAATTGAATGAATGAATGAATGAATGAATGAATGAATGAATGAATGAATGAATGAATGAATGAATGAATGAATGAATGAATGAACAAAGTTTATTCAGTCATGACAACACAACACAACACAAAAACAACACAACACCAAAAAACATTGTCCACAGCATTAACATATCAAACAAAACCAATATTCATGTGTTGAACAATGACTGAAAAGGCTGAAGCAAACTGATTATAAAAGCCTATCCTATATTATCAACTTTCTTTTTTTGGCTACCAACCTCCAGAAAACCAAAAGAGAATAGAAAAGCAAAGAAACAACAGAAAAGCAAAGAAACATTAACAGACAGTCAATCGCACATATAAGCTTCAAAATAGCTTTACAAACCATTTTCTTAAAAACCAAAAGAGAATGACATGTTTTTAAATTTATGTTGGCAACATTCCAGAATTTAACTCCAATAATGGAGACACATCTCCTTTTCATACCTTTTTTAGCTTTTTGTACACTAAAATTGCAGACACCTCTAAGATTATAACGAGTCTCCTGAATTGAAAAAAAAAAACCTCTGTATTGAGTCAGGTGGCATTTTTGATTTTGCTCTGAACATAATTTGCATGATTTTATAATAAAACAAATCATAAAATTTCATAACATGAGAATTTAGAAAAAAAGTGGCTCTGTGTGAGCTTATAGTAATCAGCCTTATTGATGATACGTATGGCTCGTTTTTGAAGTTTTATTATTGAATTTAAGGTGGTTTTAAAGGTGGATCCCCACAATTCCACACAGTAAGATAAATTGCCGAACCAAATTGACTAAAGCCCAACCCGAAAGTGAAATCCTGGCGCCATGTCTGATTCAAATACTGTTCTGTTCCGACTGTTTGCTTTCCCCTTGCAGACATGGACCTTGCTTGTCCTTCAAATGTCCTGTTTGTCATATGTCTGCAGTGTCCTGTCACTTCCGCCAGCTTCCTCTCAGCAGAGAGAATCCAATGACTTTCCCCTCATCCATAATTGAGAGGCCATGCTAGGTGCCCGGAGAGCTGAAATGAATTAGCTGGAGGTATTAATAGGCATCTAAAAATACGGCTGCAGGTTCATTTCCAGGGACCCCCAGTCACAAGGTCTTTTTTCTAATAGTCGTGTTTGAAATAGCTGGAAAGTGCACTCTTTGATTTACAAAGACTGTATTAAGTGACAAATATTAGTAATAATGGGAGGGCTTAAATGGTGTGTGTCGTGTGAAACATAATCTGTTGCATTTGCTCATTTTCAAGCTGTAAAATCACAGTCTTCTTTCCAGTTCTGTTAACTCCAAATACCTTTTAACCATTGTGCTCGCTTCGGGTCAAGGAAGGAGGAAGGGAAGAAGGGAGGAAAGAAGGAAGGAAGGAAAGAAGGGAGGAAAGAAGGAAGGAAGGGGGAAAAAGAAAGAAGGAAGGAAGGAAGGAAGGAAGGACAGAAGGGAGAAAAGAAGGAAAGAAGGAAGGAAGGAGAAAAGAAGGAAAGAAGGAAGGAAGGGAGAAAAGAAGGAAGGAAAGAAGGAAGGAAGGGAGAAAAGAAGGAAGGAAGGAAGGAAGGAAGGAAGGAAGGAAGGAAGGAAGGAAGGAAGGAAGGAAGGAAGGAAGGAAGGAAGGAAGAAAGGAATGAAGGAAGGAAGGAAGGAAGGAAGGAAGGAAGGAAGGAAGGAAGGAAGGAAGAAGGAAGGAAGGAAGGAATGGAGGAAGGAAGGAAGGAAAGAAGGAAGGAAGGCAGAAAAGAAGGAAGGAAGGAAGGAAGGAAGGAAGGAAGGAAGGAAGGAAGGAAGGGAGGGAGGGAAAGAAGAAGGAAGGAAGGAAGGAAGGAAGGAAGGAAGGAAGGAAGGAAGGAAGGAAGGAAGGAAGGAAGGAAGGAAGGAAGGAAGGAAGGAAGGAAGGAAGGAAAGAATGTATGAGGGGAGAAAAGAAGGAATGAAGGGAGGAAAGAAGGAAGGAAGGAAAGAGGGAAGGAAGGAAGGAAGGGAGGAAGGAAGGAAGGAAGGAAGGAAGGAAGGAAGGAAGGAAGGAAGGAAGGAAGGAAGGAAGGAAGGAAGGAAGGAAGGAAGGAAGGAAGGAAGGAAGGAAGGAAGGAAGGAAGGAAGGGAAAAAGAATGAAGGAAGGAAAGGAGAAAACAAGGAAAGAATGTACGAGGGGAGAAAAGAAGGAATGAAGGGAGGAAAGAAGGAAGGAAAGAAGGAAAGAAGGGAGAAAAGAGGAAGGGAGAAGGAAGGAGAATTATGTCATTTTGACCCAAAGACAGTAAAAGGGTTAATATTAACAATCCTGCAATCGGCCTCAAATACCAGCCACCCAGTCTAATAGAAACCCAAGATCCCTGGGATAACGCGGGTGACTTGAAGACTAACGAGGCAGACACATTTCAGCTCTAATGATCTAAATGAACTCGTCACTGTGTCTCCCCTTAGTGTCTAAATGCCTCCGCTGACCTGCTGTAATTACACCTTTCATTAGCCATTAGCATGGATAGCCTTCTAGCCCTGGTGGATTGATCGTATTTTCATGGGGGTTGCTGTTAACAACACTTCAGGAGGACACTTCTGTATCCAGCCATTGATAAGGGTATGATGGGAAAGATAATGGCATTAAACTGCACTGAACAGCATTACTATCTCAGCTTCTGTCTAAAATATCAATCTATAGCTTTATAGTCATTAAAATGCCTTCAACTGGTGGACAATATCCTATGCAGGGAAAGATTATGCTTAATTGTTGCTTTTTCAGTTCTTCCTCTGAATGACTGAGACTAGCATTTCTTAATGTTTTAAAGTAGCCTGGGGGTCGGCACTATTGCCTCACAGCAGGAAGGTTCCTGGTTCACATCTGGAGGGGTTTTTTCTGTGGAGTTTGCATGTTCTCCTTGAGCCTGCATGGGTTTTTTCCACCAGGTAGTCTACCTTCCACTGTCTTGAAACATGTACCGTATTTTTGCGACCATTAGGCGCATATAAACGTCTTATTTTTAAAAAGAAAAGTGCCGCGCCCCAATGATGCAATGCACCAATTGTATTATGTAAAGGCTGATTTATGGTTCCGCGTTACACTGACGCAGAGCCTACGGCGTAGGGCTGCGTTGACTTAACGCAGATTCATAAAGCAGACGTAATTGAGGCCACCATGAGAAATTAAAGGGGGGGGGGGGGGGGGGATGGGGGGGGGTTTGCGGACGTAGTAGGGACCACCATAAGAACGTTAAAGGAGGAAGGGGGGTGTGTAATTCGCCCGTGATTGGCCGGCGCCCGTGATTGGCCGGCAGCGGGCTCCGTCTTTTACTGTTCATTTCCGAGGGGCCGCACGGCACGGAAAATTACTCGGCTGCTCAGCGCGGCCAAAGAGCTGCAGGCTCGTGCCCGTTGCAGCGCAGCAGTTCTCCCGGTCTCATTGATCAGTTCTCCCAGTCTCAGCGCGATCAGCCTCGGATGAATGCAGAAACGGAGGATGAAGATTTTGATGGGTTTGATTAATGTAATAACTTAAATAAAGTACAATCAAACTAAGTTTTGCTCCCGCTTTATTTTGAATTTATTTATTTTTCACTCTATTTGTGTGTGTTGTGCGTGTGTGTGTGTGTGTTGCAAGGTGGCGCTCCGTGTGTAGACGGCGCCTTTTCGGTCGGTGCGCCGTAAGTGTGTTTTAAATCCAAAAATGACACAAAAAACTGAGGGTGCGCCTTTCCACACGGCGCGCCAAATGGTCGCGGAAATACAGTATATAAGGTCATTTGGTGATGCTTAACTGTGCGCAGGACTCAATGTGTATTGTTGTTTGTTTACATGTGGCCCAATGATGGACTGGTTACCAGGGCCTATCATCTAAAGAGAGCTGGGATGAACTCTGGGATGAACTCCAGCGGGTCCCTGTGACCCTAAAGGGAAAAGGTGGATATAGATAATGAAAGGATGATAAAATATGCAAAACCTCAAATTTGGAAAATGTATTCATCAATATCTGATTCAATCACACATGCAAGGGAACTGCAAATGGGCAAGGGGAACTGCTTGGGAAAGCTTTGTCGAGTTTTATACAAGTATTACCAAGTAACACAGGGCAGGGCAGCAGGATCAGTAGATTGCCCAAATAACTAGTCAGCAGCCATTTCAGTTTAATCCCGCTGAGCACAGGGGTCGCCACAGCGGATCACAGTGCGCACATCGATTTGGCCCAGTTTTACACCAGATGTCCTTTCTGACGCAACCCCCCCACTTAGTAACTAATTAATCCGATATTATGTATTTTGAGATTTTTTTCAATAACTTTGCAAACGCTGTTACTTGAAAGTGATGATTACAATATTACTCTTTCTGAATTTGAAAGCGTTACACTTCTCTTACAGTTCCTTTGAGTAACGCTTCCAAAGAAGAAGAACAGAAAATCTTTGAGGTGTGACTAGAAAGTCTAATCATAATTCTTATTAGGGCCCGAGCTCTTACAGTGCGAAGGCCCTATTGTATCTGTAGGATTTTTTTTGTTTTTTTTCTCGTTTTTCTTCCAACGAAACAAGGGCTTTTTTTGCCAAATTTTGCACGCAAGCCAGGCCTGGCGAAAAATTTGATATTTAATGGTTTGCATTAAGGGGCGTGGCCTAATGGCTCAACAGCGCCCCCCTAGAAAAAACTTTGTGCCTCAAGCCCCCAAATACGGTTTGACGTACATGCACGAAAATCGGTACACACCTGTATCATGTCGCAACTTAAAGAAAAGTGTCTTGGCGCCATGGCCGAAACCCAACAGGAAGTTGGCCATTTTCAAATAATCGTGTAATTTTGGTGCAATTTATGCCATTTCTTCGGCCATTAATACGGCCCGAACCGTAATGTGCACCCAGGTGTGTTATACATCAAAATGTGGGTCTCCATCCTGCAACGATGCGCATTACTTTTCTCAGTCAAAAGCGTTATCGTGGTGACGATAGACACCAAAAAGCGTGCCCCCCTTCATCTGATTGATCCATATTTGATAGTTCCTACTTTCTGCTATAACCTTTGAATGGTTTGACATAAATAGTCGTGGGTGGTGTCATCGGACTCGGTTTTGAGTCCTTGACCTTCATTGGCATGAATTAGCCCTGCCCCTTCTTCTGATTGGTCAATATTTGATAGTCAATTTTTTCTGCTATAACTTTTGAATGGTTTGACATAGGAGTCGTGGGTGGTGTCATCTGCTAAATGTCCAGGCCTGAAGAATCTACATGCAAGTCATACAAGCTTCCACTGCAGCCTGAACGTGCACAAGGGTGCGAGGGCCCGTTCATCGCTGCTTGCAGCTTTAATTGTTGTTTTTTTAGCATTTTAAAACGAGCCGGACAAACAGCCGTTCCTGGGCATCATCATCCTTGGTGGTACGCAAACTAATAATGTCAGTTAAAACCACCTTCCCCTCCTCACCTCCCTCTTCTTCCTCAGACTTTGCTTGTCAAGGGCTCATGCTCCTTGAACCCCTTCACGTACTCCCGTTGTCCGTCACACATGCAGTGACTTTAAATGTCCTCTAGCTCTCTTGCTATTGCGTCATTTGTGTGACGGCTCTTGAATCTTTTATAAGCTTTAGCAGCCTTCTTTCATTTCAATGGGATCTGCATCAATCCAGTGCACGGCCACTCCCAGAAACCTTTTGTTGTTTGCACTGCATTCATCTGCTGCTGTCAATACATGTTGCCAGACAAGACAACTGTTTTGTCCAGCTTTTCTTTCCACTACAGCTATGCCTTGTTCAAATCTTCCTGTCTGACAACATATGCAAATAAATTAAGATGATAACTTGATATAAACTGACTCATGCTCTGTTTAAATTATAAAAGTTATAGTTAGCTGCTGGTATATTCAGGCACATAATAGTAATCCATATTGATACAGTTGTAAAGAGTATTTGTGCTATGTATTTTTCTGGTATTTCTACTGTAAGCCTCGTGGTTTTGGTGACTGATGAAGTATAATGTTACCAATACTTTTAACAGTAATGCGTTATAGCAAAAAGTAATACATGAGTGTCATGGCATTATTTTTGCACTTAAACGTGAAAACTGAAGTTGGGGATTGAACCAGCAACATTTACCTCTTATACTAAAGCTGCACTATTAAAGTCTTGTATTACTGCCTCAAGACAGACTAAACTAACCTTGTCTGTCAGCATAAATCAATTCAGAGTGCGCTGAAAAAACCTGAGTGTCTGAATCCAGGCAGCGGTCACAAGAGAGTGTTCGTTCCACAATAAATTAATCCTAACAGAGGAGTGACATTACAAAGACTGTTTGTTTTTTTACCGTTGACCTTATTGATCTTTGTGATCTACAGAAACACAAAATCACCTTTCGTTGTTATAAATGCTGTTCTGCTCCTTTAAATATTTTTTTGGCAGAATTAGTTTAAAAAAAGAAAGAAAGAATAAAGTCAAAGGTATCCATTTACAGTTTAGGCAGGAAGGCAGTGTGAACACTCGCATGTTATGTTTTGAAGGGATTACGTTCTCTGTGGTACAATCTGGTTCAGACCCCGGGATTATAAATGAACTTTGTAAAGCAGCCTGCAGTGATTTGCAGACATGGCTAAGGTCAGCTTGCTAGTGTTGGAAGGGAAGCAACGGCAGCTGTCCTACCTGCTCCAATGCTTTCTTTATTTACAGCACTTTTAGCCTTTACCCTTCACTTCTAAAGCCCGTCTGCTGTGTCTCATATCACTTATGGCAGAAGCACACTCATAAACCTTGGATTAAAGTACTTAATCGGTATTTTGAGACATTTTTTCACTGACCCGGCTTGGCCTCAAGACATTCTGAGCCAGAGAGGTGAGACAGATAAATGAGGACACAGGGACCCCGGATCTCGCAGAAGGCCTCAAGAGAAAAGAGCTGGCATTAGATAAAAGCTGAGGTGTGGAGCACCTAACCGCACAGGTCCGCCTAGCCCAGGGATCGGCAACCCGCGGCTCTAGAGCCGCATGCGGCTCTTTAGCACCGCCCTAGTGCCTCCCTGGAGTTTTTTCAAAAATGTTTGACCTTTTTTTCTTATTTTTTCCTTTTCTTTTTTTTCCTTTTTTTCTCTTTTTTTCTTCTTTTTCCTTTTTTTCTTTTTTTTCTTCCTTTTTCCTTTCCTTTTTAATCTCGACATTTCCACTTTTTCCTCGAATGTACTTCAACATTAATCTCGACATTTCGACATTTACTTTCCTTTTTAATCTCGACATTTCGACTGTTTTCTCGATATTTTGACTTTTTTCTCTATATTTTGACTATTTCCTTGACATTTCGACTTTTTTCTTGATATTTTGACTTTTTTCTCTATATTTTGACTATTTCCTTGACATTTCGACTTTTTTCTCGATATTTTGACTTTTTTCTCTATATTTTGACTATTTCCTTGACATTTCGACTTTTTTCTCTATATTTTGTCTATTTCCTTGACATTTCGACTTTTTTCTCGAAATTTTGACTTTTTTCTCGACATTTCGACTTTCGCCATTTGCCTTCATTCTAAGGCTTATACAAGACTTTTCATTTTTTGCGGCTCCAGACATATTTGTTTTTTGCGTTTTTGGTCCAATATGGCTCTTTCAACATTTTGGGTTGCCGACCCCTGGCCTAGCCGCACGGAGGCCGCCATCAGTGGTTTTGTGGTGGAAAGTGTGGACCCTTTCACATTCTTGGCAGTGAAATCTCACAGGACCGGTCCTGCACTCAGCACATTACAACTGTGAAAAAAGGCCAAATAGCATCTGTACCTCGTCAGATGATTGAGAGACTTTAAGCTCCCTTTCAAGGTGCCCATGAGTTTGTGGGAGTATCTTCAGCCGGTTGGTAACTGCTGTTGAGACACTGCAACACCATTGTGACGTGAAACTCCCCCCTGAAGGGCTCAAAAGCTTTGAAATGGCCTCAAACACAGACTGATCCACGGGAATGCCATATGACGAAGTTCCCGACTGACTGATAATGTATTGATGAGGCATTGTGACACCATGGCTGACCATGAAACGCCAGCTTCCTACCCCCTGCAGAGGCGACACCTTGGAAGTAGCTTCAACAAAGACTTGAACCATGGGAATGCCATATGATGAAGTTCCTGACTGACTATGGGGTAGTTTCCAACTGAATGATATTCATGCCGAATGCCCGAGGACGGCATTTGGCCACAGATCACATCTGACTGTAAATACCCTTTAATTGCTTTTCGTCTTTCACCTTTGGCTTGTTTATTCCTGCCTTTTGTGCTTTGAACTTACTGTATAAAAAGTCCTGTTGTCAAACCATTCAGGGTCAGCACACCAACCCAGCCATGCACTGCGTTGGTCCGCTCACCGCCGGCTACTGAATAAAACTCACTACACCACAGCGGATTTCTGAACTGGATTTTATATTATTCCTCAACACTGCACAAGGCAGGACTTCTTGACCCTTAGAAGGGCAGTCCATTGGTTCATCAGAACCATCCTCCCCAACCTGCAGGACATTTACACCAAATGTTGCAGGTTCAGGGCTAAGAAGATCCTGAAACAGCCCCACCACTATCTCTTCTCACCCCTACCATCAGGCCGGCTTTTCCCAGGCCTAGGGACTAAGACTGAGGCGATGAAGACAAGTTTGCACCCCTGCTCATCTCTGGGGCCCTGATCTGGACCAACAGGCATTTTATCTCATGCTATTCTAAATAAGCACTAGCTCTGTTTGTGGTTTCAAAACAAAAAGAGAGCAAAAATATCTATTCAAGGATCACAGTTTTACTGACACAGATTCATTCTAAACATACCAGCTTCCTTTTCTGATCTCATGTGACAGCACGGATCCAAGCCTGTTGTATTCTGTTTACTTTTGTTTAATTTAGAAGTCTTTAGATTTCACAGCGCAGCTTTTTATTTCACTACAGTTGAAGCGATATCTCAGTGTGTTTGTCTTTGCTCTGTAGTCACTGTAATCTCTCCAGAGTCATAAAGAAAATAGCGTGAACTATGAAATAATTCTTTCCCTCCTGGGACAAACTCAGCTGCAGATGAAATGTGTTACGTCTTCCTCAAAGACTGAATCCGTCTGAACGGTTTCTCTGCAGCGCTGCTCCTGGTTTGCCGCCAACATATTGTGAGCGACAAGGAAAGCGAATGGGCAAATTGGGTTTAGCTCTCGACCTTTGGGGTTTGATTAATGGGCCCTGTGTTCAGCGGCTCTTACAGAGGTCTGGTGAGCGGCTTGTTGTTGAAGGGGTGAAGTGACAGGATAAGAAACCCAGCTAAGACCCATACATCCTCCACCCACTTAGTCACTTCAAACTGAAAGGGCTGGACCTGGTTGGGGCCGACTGAGCTAGTCTGAAGAATTGCCTCTGCCTTTACAATTCATCATCCCGGCCGAAAGGTTTTCCAAAGAATTTTAAGACATCTAATTCAGTTTGTATTGCATGTGGCAAAATGATTATTTCACTGCATTGTCCTGTTTTACGGAAGAGTATTAGGGCCAGGCAGGAGAAAAATAAAAATAATATTTTAGAGGAGGAAGATTTTTTTTTTTAATTATGCACTTCGAGAAAAAAGTCGAAATTTCGTGAATAAAGTCGAAATTTCGCCTTTTTTCCCCGTCCTTTCAACTTTATTCACGAAATTTTGACTTTTTTCTCAACATTTCGACTTTTTTCTCAAAATTGTACTTCAACATTAATCTCGACTTTTCGACTTTTTTCTCGACATTTCAACTTTTTTCTCGAAGTGCATAATGAAAAAAAATCTTCCTCCTTTAAAATATTATTTTAATTTTTTCTCCTGCCCTAATACTCTTCCGTAACATTTCGACTTTTTTCTCGACATTTCGACTTTTTTCTCAAAATTGTATTTCAACATTAATCTCGATTTTTCGACTTTCTTTTCTACATTTCGACTTTTTTCTCGAAGTGCACACTAAAAAAATTTCTTCCCCTCTCAAATATTTTTTTCTCCTGCATGGCCTTAATACTCTTCCGTACTGTTTTGACTTGGTAGAGCTTCTTTTTTTTTTTCTTTTTTGGGCAGCCTGGTGGCCTCACAGCAAGAATGTCCGTGGTTTGACACCCAGACCGGCCATGAGTCTTTCTGTTTAGAGTTGTAGGATATTAGTTTACTGGTTTCCCTGTGGGTGTGAGAGTGTGGGGTTGTTTGGATATATAAGTGGCTCTGTGATGGACGGGTGACCCGTCCAGGGGGTTTCCCTGGTCCCACCACCTCTAACGGGCTCCGGTCGTCTCCTCACCCCTGTAAACTTGTAAGCAATAAGCGGGATCTTTTTTTTTACCTGTTTTTTGAGCGATAAATTTAACCCTTATACTGTCTTTGGGTCAAAATTACCTAATTTTCCTGTTCCTTTCATTCCTCCTGCTCTCTCCTTCCTTCTCCCTTCCTCTTTTCTTCCTTCCTTCCTTCTTTCCTCCCTTCCTTCCTTCTTTTCTCCATTCCTTCTTTCCTTTTTTCCTCTCTCCTTTCCTTCCTTCCTTCCTTCCTTCCTTCCTTCCTTCCTTCCTTCCTTCCTTCCTTCCTTCCTTCTTTTCTCCCTTCCTTCCTTCTTTCCTCCCTTCCTTCCTTCTTTTCTCCCTTCCTTCCTTCTTTCCTCCCTTCCTTCCTTCTTTTCTCCCTTCTTTCCTTCCTTCCTTCTTTTCTCCTTTCCTTCCTTCCTTCTTTCCTCCCTTCCTTCCATCCTTCTTTCCTTCCTTCCTTCTTTTCTCCCTTCCTTCCTTTTTTCCGCCCTTCCATCCTTCTTTTCTCCCTTCCTTCTTTCCATCTTTTCTTTCTCCCTTCCTTCTTTTCTTTCTCCCTTCCTTCCTTCTTTCCTCTCTCCTTTCCTTCCTTCCTTCCTTCCTTCCTTCCTTCCTTCCTTCCTTCCTTTCTCCCTTCCTTCCTTCTTTCCTCCCTTCCTTCCTTTTTTCCATTCATTCCTTCCATTCCTTCCTTCCTTCATTCTTTCCTCCCTTTTTTCCTCCCTTTTTTCCTTCCTTCCTTCCTTCCTTCCTTCCTTCCTTCCTTCCTTCCTTCCTTCCTTCCTTCCTTCCTTCCTTCCTTCCTTCCTTCCTTCTTTCCTTCTTTTCTTTCTCCCTTCCTTCCTTCTTTCCTCCCTTCTTCCCTTCCTCCCTCCTTGACCCAAAGACAGCACAAGGGTTAAAGGCAGAGCTCAGTGTTTTCTTTTTATTTCAGAAATGTTTACACATTAAGTGGAGTTGATCTTCATTTGAATGGCGTTTTGTCATTTTATTTCATTTTATTTCGTTTTTCCTTTAGATGCTCAGGAACACGTATAAATACATTAGAGCTTGATTCTGCTAAAATGAGATTAGCAACGTTCCAATTTCCAAATCAAATCAGGCTGACAGCATTAAAGCAGAAAATAGGCAGTGGGTCTCCTTAAGTAACCTTGCTGGGCTTGAATTGTATTTGCCATACATGAGGAGTCAGAGACCAAGAGCCGGATAATCGGGTTTGTTTCCTTTACCCGCCGATTATGACAAATGAAAGAGGTCTGGAAGCCATATTTTTCCGAGCAGCGGGTTCTTGGCTTGGTATTAGCTAACAGACTGCAAATTGATTAGTATTGATCGCAGCAGAGGCCTTGCGGCAGATAGCATCATCTGTGGTCGTCTTCAAAGACCTACAGGAAAGGTTACAACATATTCAGAGCACACTAAAGGATTTTAGTGGTTACATGGCCAGAGCCAAAGATTCCATGGGTTTAAGTGAAATAATAAACTAAAAACATGAAACCCTCTTGCTAATCTTTATTTGCATTACTTTTTGTGTTCAGTTAATGTTAAATGCACAAATAATTGATTGTCAGCCTTGTCTGTTACTGTGTAACTATGAATAATTCTGCTTCTTAGGAAGGCATCATTTTTTTTGTGCTGGGAATATGATTATTCATCCTTATTTATACAAAATCAAAATTCACATACTAAACTTAAAGGGGACATATTATGGCATTTAATGTATATTTTAAACAGGCCTTGAATGTCTTAAAAACAATCTAAAGCTTGTTTTTTCTACATAAATCAGAAATTAAGCCTGTGGGCCGTGTCTATAGTTTTACCGCTTCTAAAGCCTTTTTCTGTGCTTCATTCTGAGGGAAGGGGGGGGTATGATAATGAGGCTCTGCGCTGATTGGCTGCTTGAATGACGTGTAGCAGGGGAGGAGACAAAGCGTCGCTCCGGGCAGAAGAGCAGCGGCTGCGTAGCAAAGCGTGTCCACGGTTCTGCGTTAAAATCGACACGTACCCTACGCCGTAGGCTCTGCGTTGGTGTAACGCGGAACCATAAATCAGCCTTTAGTTCTTAACCTCGTCTTCACACAGGAAGATTTAATTTAATTCTAAACAGGTACACCACAGTAATTTACTCCAATTCCTCATCATTTCACTTCTTATGTTACAAGACAAATGAATCATGTTAACTGTAAAGAAATCACAACACTGAATTTTCACAAATGGCAACTTTATTGTTAAAATATATAAATAACATTTATACACTATTGCTGGCTCAAGGAAGGACCGCGCGTCTTCTGATTGTGTCGTTGAACAGCTCCAGGTGCATTGCTTGGAAAATCTGAAACCACAGAAGAAAAATGTATTACGGTACTAATAGAGCCGCCGGCACCCGGAGCCCGGGCCCGGAGTTCCGGGCTCGGGGCTGCTCGACGGTCCGGTCCGTGAGCAGCTCCGGTGCTCCGGAGCTAAGCTAAATACTTGCCCATGCAAAGATCATACAAATATAAATAACATAAACAAATAACTTCACTTACCGCTGACTCGTGTGCAGTTGCCGGGTCCATACTGTTGCTACTGATCCTTTTATGAGGGTAAGTGTCGATGCAAAACCTCATTTTAACTGTCCCTCGCTGTTGAAACCGTTGGAAACAGTCACCGCTTCTAAACAATGGCTGAAGCTCCAGCCAGCTGAGCTGGTTGTGGGCGTGGTTTCAGCAGCGGAGGAGACCTATGGAAATCTGCTCCCGTCGTTACGTAACGACAGGAGCAGATTCAGAACGGCTCAAAAAAGTCACATAACACTGGAAGATTCATTTGGGCGGGGTGTAGACCCTGCAGATTTTCATGGGATTTCATCTTCCCTGTGTTGGCAGGTTGAGGGGAGACCACTTTATATATGTTAAAACAAGAAAAAACCTGTTTTTCATAATAGGTCCCCTTTAAGTTGCTTAGTATATTCTACAACCAGCCTTCACTGCTAAATTAATCCTCACTGATGTTTGGTGAGTCATGACACAAGCTCCTTTTAATACTTTCTTTTGAGAGTGAAGGATCTTCTTCGCTGGTAACACTTGGCAACATGATGTATTTTTATTCTTAAGAGGTATTTTAATTCCAAACTGTAACCATGTTCTGAACTGTTTTGTGTTTAACTCCAAGTAAATAAAATGTAAATCAAAAGGAGGTTAATTTGATGCAGTGCAGGGAGTGTGAAGTGGTAGTGTTAATTATGTTTTTATTCCTCTTTGACAAACAAACTGTGGCCTCGGTGCTAAACGCTGTGAGAACCCTGTTCTTAGTCAGGATTAAAGTGCTCCAGCCTGTCTCCTTTTATTATTATCATTTTGACTGATATGGTAAATTACCCAGAGTGTTTTACAACGTCTTTCTCATTCACCCAGTCACATAAACTCACAGCACCTCTAAGCACCTCTAAGCCCCCGTCTATAACATTAGGTTCATTGACTTTAAATGGGATTCAGCATTACTGAATTGAATTGTAGGTCTGTTGCATCCTATTGGAATCATTGCTTGGATCAAAAGTGGAAGAAAATAAATCTTTTTATGCATTCTTGAGTAGCTAGAGAAGAAGGCATCACTAAGGGACAACCCAAAGCATTAAACATCCACCATCAAGCCTTGCCACAATGTTGTTATGACCGTACTCTTATGGGACTTTTCCACTAGTACCTACTCAGCCCGGCTCGGCTCTCCCCCCGAGTAGATACTTTTTCTGTAACTACTCTGCGGAGATTGACAGCGGCTTGTTGTTCATTTTATTCCACCAGCAAAAGTCTGTTTGGTGATCCAACTCTGAGGTGCAGATGTTCATAAACCTGGTGGCTGAGGAGAGAAAAAGGGATCTAGACGGAGCGATAAGGAACGACCAGATCTACCCGGAGCTCTGTACCTTCATAGCTGCTCGCGGCTCCCAACAGACTTTTCTACGGTGGCCGACAAGGGCCAAGCGCACTGCCACGGCCTAATGCGTCTCAGTTAAGGAAAACGGCTTCAAGTACAGAAACGATTCAAATTCACAAACTCAAAACGAGGTACAAAAAGAGGAACGTGGTGCAAATGAAAAAATGTGCTGCAAAAAACAAAGACAAATGCAGCATCATCAAACGCTGCAAATAGAGAAACGATGCAAAGCACAAAACGATATAAAACAAGAAACCATCTTCAAAAGAAAAACGCTTCATAACCGGTCACTACAACCGGAAGTGCTCCAAACCTGCAGGGGGCGCTCTCAGCGTAACAGCTCAATGGACACACGGGATGTAGAGAGAGACCGAACAGCTGACTGTAACGTTAAAATATAATAAAGAAACGTCTTGTAATGTACAGTGATATAAACCACATTACATCACATTACCGTTCCCGCTGTATGTTTAAACCATGGATGTAAACACTGTGGTTCAGTCAGCTGTTCGGTCTCTCTCTAGCGCCCGTGTGTCTGTCCATTGAGCTGTTACGCTGAGAGCGCCCCCTGCAGGTTTGGTAACCGGTTATGAAGCGTTTTTCTTTTGAAGATGGTTTCTTGTACCTCGTTTTGAGTTTGTGAATTTGAATCGTTTCTGCACTTGAAGCCGTTTTCCTTAACTGATACGCATTAGGCCGTTGCAGTGCATTTGATCCTTGTCGGCCACCGTACTTTCTAGCGCCGACACGAACTAAAAAAAATTAGCTTCTCTTACTCTCATTCTTTTAACTTGATATGGAACACAAGCCACAGACCCAGCAGCACATCTATCATCTCATCCAGGTTCTACATCTTTAGTGTTGTTGTCTTTTTCCTTTAGATCACACAATCAAATACGTCACAGCAGCTTCTCCAACCTCCTACTTCTGCTCCAGGTGCTGATTGTAGTGGAAAAGAAACCAGTCCTCCGTTGAGCGGAGCTGAGCTGAGTAGAGCCGAGTGGAAAAGTGCCATTAGAAGAGCTCATAACTCAAATGCAATCATGATAAACTAACCTCTGCATTATGTGCAAAACAGCTGTTTAGTTCAACAATGCACTACAGTTTCACAATATTTCACCAATATTTATTAGTGTCTATTGTTTTACTGTAGTTTCCATTGGGCAATGTGTGATATATCTGTCTACTGAGTACCATTTTAATTGTTTTTGTGCATGACCGAGATCATTGCAATGTGTATTGTTTTTTTTCAGCTGTTGTAACTTGGAGGTCTTTGTATACTTTTATAATTGAATCCAAGAAAAAAAAAAATTCTAAGAAGACACTAAAGTATGTTTTATTGTACAATGAAGCATCCATATGTCTATTCAGTGCTGTTTTCTTGAAATTTGCTAACCCTGCTCAGGGATGACAAGTTAGCCAACCATGACCACATTTTCCAATATATTTAATTCCAGTTATAATATACAACTGACTTTACTGTCAGTGATTTTTGGCTCCACATAAATGTGCCGGAAATGTTCATTTCCACTTCATTCCTTCATTGATTTGCTGCCAAATTCTATTTGGCTCCAAGTCAAGTATCGCTGAAGGCTCACTTACAAACAAATGCTTCTCCTCAAACAGAGCAACACTGACTACTAGCTTAATCTTATTTATTTAATAAGATAAGTCATTTAATTTGTCACAGGTGCCTCCTGCATTCACTATATATTCTTCATGAGATCACAAAATCATCCCAGAGTTCAGAACAACAATGTCTGCACTTTGATGATCTAAATTCAGAAGATTCCAGTGTCACCAAAACAAGAAATCATTTCAACTTAACCTGAAGTCTTTGCTGAATGGATTCTACCTTCAAAGGTCTGAAGTAGTTTTCTGTATATTTGTCTCAAACATACTTATCAAGCTTTTTGAGGACCCCTTTAAGCAGGATTTGTGTCAGTTATGCCTAAGTTGTCTTGTGGATTGTTATGCAGTGGGATAAAGAGATAAGTCACTCTACAAATGACAAATATGTTATAAATGGCTTATATTTTAAATCTGTCACACACACCGTGTGACAGCCTTAATCCTCTGGAGTCAACCAAGCGCCACCATCTCACTTCCTGTTCAAATGTCATGGAGAACTGCTATTCGTTGCAGTTCCTCCAATGACCAAAAGAGACTGGATCCAAAAGCCAGTCAATCTCCATTGACCTGCATGTTAAAATATCCCACTTTACTGCAGAAATTCTCATTCTCGTTGAAATGTCCATTTTGGTTTCAATCGTTTGATTTCATGTAAGGCTGGGCGATTTTGGACAAAAATAAAATCCCGATTTTTTTCTCTGAAAACCCGATTTTCGATTTCGATTTCGATTTTTTTGGTAAAACTACAAAAGACAATGGAATAAATTGTTTAAAATATTTTATCTTTATTTTTAAAGAAAAATATCAAACAAATTTCCCTATTGGGAATGAAGTGCAATTGAAAGATACTGTTAATCTTCCTTGAGTTTAGTAATTCTTTTGACCAAACAAAGATGACTAGACGAGCTCTGTCTGTAATGCAGCCAGCTGCAAAAAAGGAAAATCGATTTTCCGATTTTCCTTTTTTAACATCGATTTTGATTAATAAATCTGATTTAGATTTAAAATCGATTAATCGCACAGCCCTAATTTCATGCAATTGACGCATGAATGCTTCGCCCATCTTTTTTTACTGACTATTGGAATTCCTATCACAAAAAACAATGGCAATCTTTCAAAGTTTCTGTTTAGTGTTCACTAAACTGCATTAGTTTGTGAATCTGATGTGTCTGCTGAGCTTATTGCCCTTCCCGTGGCGGTGAAATGAAAAGCAGACAGGTCTTTGAATTCCAGTTACGGTAACTTTGAGCAGACATGGTGATTTTACTGAGATGATGGGACAGTTTCTGACTCCAACTTAATGTGTTTGACATTCCAATAAAGCCTGCTCGAGCGCAACACATTTTTACAAGCTAAATGAGTCAGCTGCTATTTAATCAACCGTCATCTGCTCATATCATCAATTCAAACTTCCCATTTGATGGTTTTATGCCTCAGACTCCAACTGGAAAGAAAAAAAAAAGTGCAAAAGTAAGGATTATACAGCGTGTGACAAAGGCAAAGAGCTTATTGCATCCCACAGAAAGGCCACTGTAAATGGTACGGAAAAAGGAAATAGGATGTTTATAAACTCAAAGAGGTTTGCGTCATGGTCACAGAGGATGGTGGAAATCTCTGCAGCATGGAGCTAACTTCAGTAGCTACAGCGAATTTTGAACATAAATACAATTCTTAAAATCTCCTATTGAGCCTGATTTTCTGTAAAGACACTTCTTATAAGATTATTTTATGTTGTCTTGAATACAGTACCTCTGAAATGAATGATGCTGGAAATTCCAACATTTTTCATTATGGATAAACGTAACAACATTAAATATGTTTACATTTGAGAGCAGCTGATTGTACGGAAGAGTATTAGGACCAGGCAGGAGAAAAATAAAAATAATATTTTAGAGGAAGAAGATTTTTTTTTCATTGTGCACTTCGAGAAAAAAGTCGAAATGTTGAGAAAAAAGTCAAAAAGTCGAGATTAATGTTGAAGTAGAATTTCAAGAAAAAAGTCAAAATCTCGAGAAAAAAGTAAAAATTTCGTGAATAAAGTCGAAATGTCGAGAAAAAAGTCGAAATGTTGAGAGAAAAGTCGAAATGTCGAGAAAAAGTCGAAATGTCGAGAAAAAAAGTTGAAATGTTGAGAAAAAGTCAAATTTTCGTGAATAAAGTCGAAATGTTGAGAAAAAAAGGCAAAATTTCGACTTGATTCACGAAATTTCGACTTTTTTATCGAAGTGCACAGTAAAAAAAATCTTCCACTCTCAATTTTTTTTTTCTCTTGCCTGGCCTTAATACTCTTCCGTATGATTGAGCTTGAGCTTTCCAAAACGCAACTAAGAACTCAAATTCCACATCAGTTGACTGGGAAGCGCAAGGCTCTAGCAAAGGGGATATAAAGGAGGGGCGAAATCGACCCTTTTTTCTCTTCAGCCATCATATGGAATAATAAATAGCTGACAGAGCCTGCAGCCTGCTTGAATTGTGAATTTTATTCTTTTAAAAACTTTATGCGGTGAATCAGACTGGGTCAAGCCCATAACAGGTCATAAAATTAGGTAACTGAATAATTCAACTGGTAGCTGAATTATAATACAATGATTGCATCTAATCAACGTGTGAACAAAAAATGAAGCTAAATAGATGAGGCAAATTGTAAAAACAAAGTGCAAGTAAGTAGGTGATGTCAGGTAAATACATTTTAATACACATTCAAAGTGAAAAAATGACCTTGGTTCATCCGTAGGGACAATGTTCACACTAACACTTAAGTAGAATGACAGCTGGAATCTTGTCCAAAGCTTAAAATAGCGTTTTATTATGACTCTAGTAATGATCAGTGACTAGTACAGTCTATTCTAAAGTATTTACAAGAATTTGTTTTGAGTTCATAACCCTTGTACTGTCTTCGGGTCAAAATGACCTAATTCTCCTTCTTTCCTCCTGCTCTCTCCTTCATTCTTCCCTTCCTCTTTTTTCCCTTCCTTCCTTCTTTCCTTGTTTTCTCCCTTCCTTCTTCCTTCCTTCCTTCCTTCCTTCCTTCCTTCCTTCCTTCCTTCCTTCCTTCCTTCCTTCCTTCCTTCCTTCCTTCCTTCCTTCCTTCCTTCCTTCCTTCCTTCCTTCCTTCTTTCTCCCTTCCTTTTCTCCCTTCCTTCTTTCTCTTCTTTCTTCCTTCTTTCCTTCTTTCTCTTCTTTCTTCCTTCTTTCCTTCCTTCCTTCTTTTCTCCCTTCCTCCCTTCTCTTCTTCCTTCCTTCCTTCCTTCCTTCCTTCCTTCCTTCCTTCCTTCCTTCCTTCCTTCCTTCCTTCCTTCCTTCCTTCCTTCCTTCCTTCCTTCCTTCCTTCCTTCTCTCCTTCCTTCTTTTCTCCCTTCCTTCCTTCTTTCCTTCCTTCCTCCTTTTCTCCCTTCCTTCCTTCTTTCCTTTGTTCTTTCCTCCCTTCCTTCCTTCTTTTCTCCCTTCCTTCCTTCTCTTCTTTCCTTCCTTCCTTCTTTTCTCCCTTCCTTCCTTCTTTCCTCCCTCTTCCCTTCCTCCTTCCTTGACCCAAAGACAGCACAAGGGTTAAAATAGCGTTTTATTATGACTCTGTAATGATCAGGGACTAGTACAGTCTATTCTAAAGCATTTACAAGAATTTGTTTTGAGTTCTTAAAGCGCAATTTGGTCTACAGACAACGGGGATTGTGAGCATCCTTCACCTCAGTGTTCAAACATTCAAGGTCATTTCAAGAAACTCAGAGGATAGCGTGAAATAATGCTTTTCTGAACAAACACAACAGCAGGCAAAGAGTTGCGTTTCAGAGCTGGAAGAGGAAGTGAAGCGGCTCCAGTTTGACTGAGCAACACGCAGCTTTCAGAGAGCCCAAATACAGCCAAACTCAGTGAACTGTAGGAGCAGCTCAGGCTGATGAAGGATGAAAAGAAAACTCTTGAAGAGAAAAACAAGAGTGTAAGAGACCAAAAGGGGGGGATGGAGCAGAAATAGGAAATACAAGAGGAGAAGCAGCTTTAGGGGTGGATGTGTTTAACACTGAGAGAGGTGATGACAAGACTGGAAAATGAGAAGAAAATGCTGGAGGACATAGGAAAGATTTGAAAAAAGAGAAGAGAAAAGTTGAAGAAAAGAATGGAGACGTCCAGCAAGACAAGGAAAAACTAGTAAATGAGATAAAGAAGATATTGGAAGAGACGAAAAGATTGCTTGAAGAAATTAGACAAGACGATGAAAAGGAGAAGATTGATATGATGGACCAAAAGGTGAAAAATGCGAACGGAGAAAAATAAAATAGCAAAGGCAAAGAGAGAAAATCAGAAAGAAATGTAAATACTACGAGCTTCAAAGATGGATATGGAGGAGGAATGAAAATATCTGTAGCTGAGGTCAGAAACCTCCTCAAAACAGGGATGGATCATATCAAGATGAAAATGGAAAAGGATAAAAAGTTTAAGACAGAGAAAAAAAGCTTCCTCTGGAGGTCAATATTTATCTGTGTCTCTGCGTGGAGGAAGGAGTTCTCCCCATGTTTGCTTGGGCGTTCCTTCCACAACCCAAAAACGCCAGCTATTTGAGTTAACTGGAACATCCCAGTCACACAGAAACACATCCACCTGTTTATGGGTCAATGACATGACATGCATATTTTTGTGTCCGGGTGCATTATTTCTATAAAATATTGATTTAAACCAATAAATAATAGATTAAAGTGAACAAATGGTTGAACAAATGGATGATAACTACAGTATGATGTGAATAGCTATTGTATTAAATGCATTCATTTGTATATTTGTATAATTATTTTTCTGTCTTTAAATGTAAAATTGGACGCTAAAGATACAAAATACCTGCCACTGGAATGCAATAATCTTAAAATATTGTAGATACAAAACACAACCACAAAATAATAATGTGTTGGGCATTGTAGACACTCTAAGGGATGCTTGCCAAAGATTTCACTTAGAATAAATAGTAGGAAAATACATATATTTTTACAAATATTTGGTTCTGCCATTTGAAATCTTTTGGGCAGTGAAGTTAAAAATACATTTAAAAAATGAATTTAAACACTTTGAAATGTTATTTAAGAAATTAGACTTGTTCCATTGTACATTGTTCCAGACTCAAAAATATAATTCAATTCAATTCAATTGTATTTATTTAGCGTCTAATACAACAGATGTTGTCTCTAGACGCTATCCAGAGATCCAGAACATGAACATAAACATAAACATAAACCCCCGAGCAATTATTACATAAACAACGGCAGGTAAAAACTCCCATAGTGGGAGAAAAGCGCAGGACCTAAAGGGGGACCCTCCTGCCGAAGGCCAGACTGGGGGAGTCGGGGACGTCAGCTGTGGATGCATGATGTGGAAGCAGCAACAGGATGATCAGAGGGGGGGGGGGGGGGGGGGGGGGGGCTACAGGAACGATGGACAAAAGATGGACAAAAATGATAGCTATGAGATATTTATAATAAATAAAAATGGTAATGGAGAAGAGAGGAAGGGAGAGAGGCACCGCCCAGCGGATCATGTCGGTGCCCCCCTGCAGCATAAGCCTATAGCAGCATATCTACCGCAAAGCTATATTTGAGACTAACTATTATAGTTTTGTTCTATAGCTGCAACTATGACTACTGACTCTAACACACTAGAGTTTACACTACCTAGAGATTTGCCAGCACCAGCTAGAGGTTTACTAAACACTAACTATAGGCTTTACTAAACAGAAATGTTTTAAGTTTAGTTTTAAAGGTGGAGGTGGTGTCAGCCTCCTTAACCCAGATTGGAAGTTGGTTCCATAGTAGTGGTGCCTGATAGCAGAACGCCTGCCCTCCAAATCTACATTTAGATACTCTAGGAACTACGAGTAAACCTGCACTCCGAGAACGGAGAGCTCTGCCAGGAACATAAGGCACTATCAAATCTTGTAAATACTGTGGAGCTAAGCCGTTTTGGGCTTTATACGCAAGTAATACAATTTTAAATTGGATTCTGAATTTTACAGGTAGCCAATGGAGCGACGCTAACACTGGAGAGACGTGGTCTCTCCTGCTGATTCCTGTCAGCACTCGTGCTGCTGCATTCTGGATCAGCTGGAGCCTATTCAGCAAATTACTTGGACATCCTGCTAACAACACATTACAGTAATCCAGTCTAGAAGATAACATATATACATTAAGATATACATTACATCCATTTTGAACAGACTTTTTAAAAATACTGTACCTTTTTGGAAGCCTTATTTGTCATTGACCCTTATACAGTTAAGGACTGATGGATGCCTGAAATCTTTGAAATGACTCCCATTCCAGTTTAATCAGATAAATAATCGTAATTGTATATCTGCAGAGTTATTCTGTCTGCGAAGCATTGTTCACATCAGCAGAAGCTTCTGATGAACAGCAAACTTAATATGGTTTACTTTCTTTTACCATTGAAAGAACCTCTAACTCAGCTTCAAAACTACTGACCCCATTCAGTTTGTTCTTTTGCAAAGGAAAAACAGAATCAAAACAAAAAAAGAGATGTCAAATGTTTAATATTCTCTTAATATGAGTACTTTTTAAATAGAAGTAGAGAATTTAAAATCCAAAAAACCTGTATAGCCTTATAATTAGTGATTACGTAACACTTCATCAAAAAGCACAATCACACACTAATCAGGGCTTGTTCCAGGCAGTTACGTTAGGGTGGGCTGTTACAAATAAAAGGTGACACATATGGTAATCAGCTCCCCACCACTACTGTCCCACACCACCCCAAGCCCCACCACCACTGCACGTTTTTTTTTGTCTTTTTTAATATGTGATAATAGTCACTCATTGACTGAGTGTTCAAAAGACATGCCCATAGTTAGGACAGTCATGTTTCTATTTTTTTCCTTTCTTTTTTAGCAATCAGTGATTGAGTTGAACATGAGCTGTGGCGCAGTAGCTTGTGATACTCATGCATATTTTAGGCCTCCAAAAGTGAAAAAAGTGATTTAAGGACAAGGAAGAAATGGGCTCATCCAAGGGAGAAAAATAAAGGAAGGTTATTGATGCATCAAGTCAGGCAGTCTGCTTGAATCCAACTGAGCAGGCGTTCAATATGCTGTGAGGAGAAAGTTCAGAGAACACGACCATGAAACAAACAAGATGGAAAATGGAAGCTGCATTGGAAGCTTAGAAACCTACAACTAGAAGACACTCAGACATGACGTGGAAGATGTGTGCATCAACATGCTAATCATGTTGGTTGCAATATTCCTCCCATTACCACGTTTTCTCTTAACTGTCCGCATACATATTAAATGTTAGTTATATTATTTGGTAAAGTGAAATATATATGTAATTTGATCTTGTCTCGTCTCTGCTTTTTGCAGATGGTGTTGTCCTGTTGGCTTCTTCGGACCGGGACCTTCAGCATGTGCTGGGGCGGTTTGAGGCCGAGTGCGACGCGGCAGGGATGAGAAATCAGCACCTCCAAGACCGAGGCCATGGTTCTCCACCGGGAAAGGGTGACGTGCCTTCTCCGGGTGGGTGGAGAAGTCTGCCTCAGGTGGAGGAGTTCAAGTATCTCGGGGTCTTGTTCACGAGTGAGGGATTGATGGAGCGGGAGATTGACAGACGGATCGGTGCAGTTATGCGGTCGATGTACCGGACCGTCGTGGTGAAGAAGAAGCTGAGTCGAAAGGCGAAGCTCTCGATTTACTGGTCAATCTACGCACCTACCTCACCTATGGTCATGAACTTTGGGTAGTGACCGAAAAGACAAGATCGCGGATACAAGCGGCCGAAATGAGTTTCCTCCGCAGGGTGGCTGGACGCTCCCTTAGAGATAGGGTGAGGAGTTCGGTCACCCGGGAGGAGCTCGGAGTCGAGCCGCTGCTCCTTCACATTGAGAGGAGTCAGCTGAGGTGGCTTTGGCATCTGTACCGGATGCCTCCTGGACGCCTCCCTAGGGAGGTGTTCCAGGCATGTCCCATCGTGAGGAGACCCCGGGGAAGACCCAGGACACGCTGGAGAGACTATGTCTCTCGGCTGGCCTGGGAACGCCTCTGACTCCCCTCGGAAGAGCTGGAGGAAGTGTCTGGGGTGAAGGAAGTCTGGACATCTCTGCTGAGGCTGCTGCCCCCGCGACCCGGGAATGGATAAGTGGCGGACGATGGATGGATGGATGGATGGATGGATGGATGGGATGGATGGATGGATGGATGGATGGATGGATGGATGGATGGATGGATGGATGGATGGATGGATGGAATTTGATCTTTCAGCAGATGTTAGTTTTCTGCAGGTGTGTGGGTGTGTGTGAGGAAGGAATGGCTTAAATTGCGCCAAAATTACTCGATTAATTGAAAATGGCCGACTTCCTGTTCAGTTTCGGCCATGGCGCCAAGAGACTTTTTTAAAGTTGCGACATGATACAGGTGTGTAGCGATTTTCGTGCATGTACGTCAAATCATCATCATCATCATCATCATCATCATCATCATCATCATCATCATCATCATCATCATCATCATCATCATCATCACTGGCAACACCACCATCGTCCCAGGCTGGCCTAGATCCCCCACTGGCATGCAACTGCTAGCAGTGTCCAAACCACAGCGGGGTAACTAGCCCAAGAGGCACCTGAAGCCCCCCAAGCCACCCTAGTAGGTCATGGTTGTCCTTGAAGACACACTCCCTCCAAACTCTTCAATGTTTTTGAGTTGAGCCAAAGCTTTCTTTGTGCAAGTTGCTTTGGTAGTAAGAAACACATATAACCATGTCTAACCATGTCATTTAAGAACCAATCTCATGTGACTTGATCTTAATTATCATGATCGTCCGACACTGTTTGCCCTTGTCAGTGAGGAGGTAAAACAGTCTAAAATTCCAGAACAACCTGTCAGGTCTCACAGTTCCTTCTTGACAACTATCTGTTTGATCCATATCAGTCTGGCTTTAGGCAGAGCCACTCAACTGAAACTGCTCTTTTGTCACTAGTTACTGAGTCACTATGGGCTGCCAGATCCACTGGTCTATCCTCCGTGCTCATCCTGCTTGACCTGTCCATTGCCTTTGACACGGTCAACCACTACATCCTCCTCTCCACTCTCAAAGCTTGGCATTTCGAGATCTATCCATTTGTGGTTCATGTCTTAGCTCACAGGGAGATCCTTCAGGGTGTCATGGCAAGGATGAGTGTCCAGATCGCATGAGCTGGCAACAGGGGTTCCACAGGGATCTTTTCTTTTCACTTTACCTCACTGGGTGAAATCATCAGCTCTCATGGCTTCTCCCACCACTGCTATGCTGATGACACCCAGCTTTTCCTTTCTTTCCCACCTGACGACACTGCCGTGTCAATGCAAATATGAGCATGTCTTTCTGATATCTCTGCATGGATGAAGGGCCGCCACTTTCAACTAAATCCGTCCAAGACTGAGCTTATCGTCTGTCCAGCCGGTCATTCCTTACCTCCTCAGATAAGCAGCTGGATTCCACCACACTTGTGCTCACGTCTTCTGCTAGGAATCTTGGTCTCATATTAAGCAGCCAGCGGACCTTTAAGGACCATGTTGCCTCGGTTTCCTGGCCTTGCCGATTTGCTCTTTACAACATCAGGAAAATCAGACCCTACTTGCCAGAACGTACAGTACAGCTCTTGGTTCAGGCTCTGGTCATGTCATGCATTGACTACTGTAAGTCCTTGTTGGTCGGCATTCCTGCGTGCCTCAGTTAAACCTCTGCAGATGATCCAGAATGCAACCAACCCAAGAGAGCTCATGTCACTCCGCTGCTAACTCTCTGCACTGGCTTCCAGTTGCAGCGTGCATCAAGTTCAAAGCTCTGCTTCTGGCTACCAAATTACCCAAACGGCTCCTGCCTACATTCACTCCTTCATCCAGAGATACACTCCCTCTTGACAGCTCCGCTCAGCCAGTGAAAGACATCTAATTGTTAAACGACAACGTGGCGTGAAATCAGTAGCGAGGCTCTTCTCCTCCATTGTTCCCCGATGGTGGAACGACCTACCAAACTCTGTCCAATCCACAGGGTTTGTACTTACTTTTAGAGCAAGCTAAAGACTCATTTTTTCAAGGAGTATTTCTGCATTTAGTAAACTTCTCTGCCCATCAGAATTAGTTAAATCTGTCCTGCTCTTTGCATGACTCAGCACTGAAAAAGCTGCATGCACTTATGTCAAGATGATCGTATTATGGTGTCTTTTAAAGGGGACCTATTATGAAAAAAACGTTTTTTCTTGTTTTAACATATATAAAGTGGTCTCCCCTCAACCTGCCAGCACAGGGGAGACAAAATACCATGAATTTCTGCAAGCTCTCTGACCCCCGCCGGACAGAGTCCCCCAGTGTCACGTGACCTTTTTTTGAGCCGATTAGAATCTGCGCCTATGGTGACGTCACCATAGGCGCTCATTTCTATAGGTTCAGCCTCCGCTGCTGAAACCACGCCCACAACCAGCTCTCTACGCCAGCTGGAGCGGTGCTTCCTTCAGCCAGTCGGATCCGGGTTAAATCATCCAGGTTCCCGGGTGGTTTGGGAGCTGGGTCCTCGGAGGTCCGTCCCAGGTCGGACCAGCTTCACCCTCCGAGATTTTGAGCCAAATCTGTCGGTTTGATCCCCGGTAACGGGCGATGCGCCGCGGATGCGCCCCGGAGCCGATCTGTGCGCCCGCCGTGGGGTTGCAGCGCCCGTCGCGCAGCATCCGCCAGGCAGATCCGGCTGAAATTTCGCTGGTCGGTCCCCGGGAGTCCCTGCTACCAGTCCAGGCCGGTTCCTGCGGTCCCGGCTGGTCGGAACCGGTCAGATTCCCCGGTTAAAGCAACAGTGATGCGTGCTGCACCAGTCTACTTCCTGGTTCCCAAAGCGCGGTCCGTCCGACTAAATTGTCCAGGTTCCCAGCCGCTTTGGGAGCAGGGATTTCTGGGGTACGTCCCAGGCTGGACCAGCTTCACCCTCCGAGATTTTCAGCGAAATCTGTCGGTTTGATCACCGGTAACGGGCGATGCGCCCCGGAGCCACGCCGGGCGCCCGGCGTGGCTCCAGGGCCAGCGTTCAGCATCCGCCGGGCAGATCTGGCTGAAATAGTGCATAAATGTTATTTATATACAACTCATATTTAATTTTTTTAACAATAAAGTTGCCATTTGTGAAAATTCAGTGTTGTGATAATTTACAGGCTCGGGCTGCTCTGGCGGAGCGAGGTTTATCCTCCTCCCCTGCTACACGTCATTCAAGCAGCCAATCAGCACAGAGCCTCATTATCATACCCCCCCCTTCCCTTAGAATGGAGCACAGAAAAAGGGGTTAGAAGCAGTAAAACTAGTGACAGGGCCCACAGGCTGGATTTCTGATTTATGTAGAAAAAACAAGCTTTAGATTGTTTTTAAGACATTCAAGGCCTGTTTAAAATATACATTAAATGCCATAATAGGTCTCCTTTAAGACGTAGTTTTCTTGTATGAAGCGACTGTTGTGTTGGGTGGGAGTGAAACACTTAAAAAAAAGAATCTAGCACTGGCATGGCAGCACGTGTGTCCAACTGGACTCTCAGCACTCTGACCAGCACTGATCCAGCTGGATCCTCCTATGTGATTTCTTGCTTGTGTTGTTCTCTCAGATGTAAGTCGCTTTGGATAAAAGCCGCTAAATGACAGTAGTAGTACTAGAATGAGAGTTAATTTCATGTGATGGATGTCCATGCACCTCACAGCTGAAAACTCACTGATGTGTGTAAACATCTTCACATGACACAACACTTAAAACGTATCAGTTTACTTGTTGCGGCCACTTGAAGGCATAATATATGTAGGAAAATGAAGGTCTGTTGTTCAGGTGTATATCATAAGTATTGTTGTTGTTTTTTCAAATCCCTCTTTACATAAGGAGATGTAAAGGAATATATTTTGGAGTATAAAAGCAAGTTTCAGTACTTTATAGCTTGCCACGGTCATCTGACAGAATGAACGATAGGCGAAAATCCACACACAGTTAATGTTTGAACATCTGACCATGAGCGTGGAAAATGGTGTTTGCGAGTTTTGTACACGAGATCCCAGGACTGTGAAAAGACGCAAGACCCCTAAAGCAACAATCCTAACATGAATATTTGATATTTGATATGGATTTCTCACATTAAAATATAACTAATTCTTTCTATTCCTTCTGTGACATGGTCCAATAATAGGATGTTAGGATTCTCTATCGAAAATCTCTCACAGTACTCCAATACTCCAAAAAAACAACACTTCCTGCAGTACATCAAACAGCAAAGATGGGAAATGTAATAGCTAAGAAGCTTGTAGAGCAAACAGCCTCACTTATAATGTGACTGGGTGTGGTACACAGTAGAAAATAAACAGCCTGTGGGTGACAAAGGAGGCGGGCTGTAATCTGTCCACCAAAACAGATGTTAGAAATAGGAAACAAAAAATAAGTAGATTACTGATTGGGTTCATAAGACAAATCTGCCAACCTTAATAGAACTTGACAAATCACAACAGAGAACTTCTGATTGGGTGGGCCAAATGCAAGGTGGGCTAGACTGGCTGCACTTTCTGATTGGCTTTAAAAATAAATAAACCAGATGCTGCCTCTTTCTTTTCTCCAGTATTTGGCTGTAATACAGACAGCCTCATATTTGAGTCGACAATACTTTGATATACCACTGTTTCTCCAGTATGTTCTTGTCTGCCAACAAAGAAACATTGTTCCGAAGTGTGTGTGTGTGTGTGTGTGTGTGTGTGTGTGTGTGTGTGTGTGTGTGTGTGTGTGTGTGTGTGTGTGTGTGTGTGTGTGTGTCTTTGGTGGTTTTGTTTTCATTTTTTTGGCCATCTTTGCAACCTGTCAGTGTGAACCCTTGGCTTTTGTCTGAATAGAGAGCTGGCATGGGCTCCAGCAGACTCCCTGGTCCTAAATAGGAATAAGCATGTATAGAGAGTGGATAGATCAGGAGTTGGCAACCTGCGGCTCTAGAGCCGCATGCGGCTCTACAGCGCCGCCCTAGTGGCTCCTGGAGCTTTTTCAAAAATGTTTGACATTTTTTCTTCCTTTTTTTCTTCTGTTTCTCCTTTTTTTCCTCTTTTTTTCTTCTTTTTTTCCTTTTTTTCTTCTTTTTTTCCTTTATTTCTCTTTTTTTCTTCCTTTTTCCTTTTTTAATCTCGACATTTTGACTTTTTTTTCGAAATTTTGACACACTAACAGAGAAACATCCATCATCTCCTCATCTTCATCTTGATTCTCTGGCAGAGCAGCAGTGTACGTGGACGTTCCTGCTGGAACTCTCGCCTTCTATGAAGTCGCCTCTGACAGACTGATCCAGACTGATCCCCCAGTATGGGGGTCCGTGGGGATGGAGGCGTCTCCATCCCGGCAAAGGCGGAGAGCGCCTGTGCGGCTGCCGGTGCGGCTGGCGGTGCGGCTGGCGGTGCGCTGCGATGCAGGCTCTGTTGCCACAGCTACAGCGTAGCCTACGGCTTAGCCTACGGTGTAGGGTATGCGGCGACGCGCACCATTCTGCGTTGGTGTAACGCGGAACCATAAATCAGCCTTCAGTGTGTGCTGTGTGCTGTTCTGAACTGCCGTTCATTGTTGTGTCTAAAAATGATGCGCAGTGCCCACCTAATCAGAAACGGTACAGATATTCTGTGATATTTTTTTTAGATTCATAAAAAAATAAAATTATAAAAAATTAAAGGATCCCCATAACTTTGATTGGGTGGGCAGGATGAACGTTTGGGTGGGCACAGCCCACACCTGCCCCCCCCTAAAACTGGCCTCGCTTACAGGTGAATGAGACATGGAGTAGTTTTGTTGAAAATGTGCTGTCCAAAATGTCCTGGAAAACTCGACTCCAGCAAATACGCGTTCCCCAAAGTTTGTGGGGGCGTGGCTTTGGACGGAGCGCTGACGGGAGGGGGAGGAGGGTGTGGGGCTTAGAGGAGGTGCCACTTTCAAATCTTGCTAGGTCTCAAACACCTGGGACCCTACCTTTAAAGGAGCATGAGGCTCCTTTAAGAAATGAGACTCTCTAGCGCCACTCTTCGCCACGACGGCTGTCGGGGGTACTGCAGCCAACAGTGAAGCCGGCACGGGAGAACGGGGAGAACGCACATGCAGCGTCATGTGACGTCACATATGCAGGACAGCGCGGGAAATTCGGCCCCACAATTGCAGCACATTTTGCAGCACACAGCCTGTTCAAGGCAACGGAGAGATACACTAGAGGGATCATTCTTTTTGGTTTGGAATGCTTCATTTGACATTATTACTAGAAAACTTAAAACGTATACAAATTATTTTTCATAAACCCTGCCTCAATCCTGCCTCATGCTTCTTTAAGTTTAATTTTTGTAAAATTGATATTTGCACATCTGAAGTTTCAGTCATGTCATTTAAATATGATCCGATCAAATATGATCTGATTTCTAAAATCTCATAATCAAAGTTAGTGTCCCGTATCTTGAAATAGTCATTCATCAGGGCAAAGGAAGTCTACAATAAAAATGAGGTGACCCATTACATACAGGGTTTAAACTAAACTGGATGTGTAACTGTGTGAAAATGAAATTACAACATTTCTCATTCTGCTACAAAAGAGATTCTGTGTGGCCCTGAGTGATGCTGTGAACTGAACAAAGTGACACCTGCTTCCCTCCGGCGAGGCTGCAGACTTGTCATTAAAGCTGACTGGAGCAGGGACTTTGACTGTATGCACTTCACAGACAAGCTGGCATCGTGCAACAACAGGGGAGTCAATCACGACTGCTTTCAGCTCTCTAGCAAATACTCCGACTGAAAGAGAAACCCAATTGCAGGCAGTCGGGGAGTGAGATCAGGCAAAAGCAAACGCAGACTTAGTGACAAGCATGCTGAAACTGGATATGGTTTACAAATTTGTAGTTGGCCAAGCAAAGTTACCTAACTGACAGGAATTAATGTTTTTTTCAGAGGCCATCTGTACTGTGCTGGTTACCTGGTGTTCGCCAGGTGACGTTTGTTAAAGGGATACCAAGGTCACATTCTGATGTAAACAAGGAAGAAGGGAGACATCTCAAGCAAGAAATGCCTTGTAAAAGGAATGACAGTAAAGGATATTTTAAGAAAACTGTAAAAAAAGAAAAAAAAGGAGTCAAAGGACTCATTGAGACAGGTTTCTGTCAGAAATTATTAAATGCAATTCAAAGGGCAGCTATTAAAAAGCCACAGCTAAACATCAGCAGAGCATTTGAAGCTGCTGTTGTCTCCAACCCAGTCTCACATAAAAACGTACCCTGCCTACGTTGGTCCAAAGTGCAAAAACGTAGAGGGGTTACAATAATAGCCCTTGAATTGTATAACTGTTACATTTTTCTGACTATGACTTTCAAGATTCTGGCCGTGACACAGAAAAACCTGGCAGACATTTTTCATTTTTTAGTGAAACAAATCAATATTTTGAGTTAGTTTCTGCATAAAAATGCATTTTGATTACATTTCTAGCGAGAAATATATATTTTACTTTCATAATATTCACTCAGTGAATGTACATAATCACTCGCTTGCTCGTTGTTGCTCGTTGTTTCAGATATCGCCAGAATAATGTGAAATCGGAACGTTTGAATAATGTGAAATTGCAACGTTTTGGTTGCTGGACGGCAACCTGATTGTTACATTATCATTATTATTTATATATTATTTTTTATTATAGTGGCTAAGTTATGGGTTTTTGACGCACAAGTTACTGTTTGTACTGTACTTTTATTGATGTTTTAATGGTGTTTTGGTGATGTTTAAGTGCTAAAATTCCGTGTGGTTTTTCTTTGTCACGGGCAGAATCTTGAAAGTCTCGTGACTTGGACGCAAAACGAAAAGTCAGAAAAATGTAACAGTTATACAATTCAAGGGCTATTATTGTAACCCCTCTACGTTTTTGCACTTTGGACCAACGTAGGCAGGGTACGTTTTTATGTGAGACTGGGTTGGTTGTCTCTGGAGTGCCACGGACCTCTCAATGTAATCTTCTCTAGATGTTGGTGGTGGTGCATAAAGCTTCATTGGTGCCACCCCTAACCAAAGCCTACAAAGAAAAACATTTGCTGTGGGTTAAAGATACATACTTAAGAATGTGGTGCTATATTGATGGTCCAGTGGGATGAGAATCCTGAATGATTGATGAATAGATACCCTGTTGAAACAAGACTGCAACATCACCAAGGTGGTGGTTTAATCTTTTGAGCTGGAATATTATAGGAAATTAAGATGGTAGGTCCCTTCAGGTTCCATTATGGTTTCAGGATGACTGCATCTTATGTGGCTTTCCACATTGAAGATTTTATACCGTGATATGAAAAGAAGAACCATGTCTTAGGGAATAAGCAGCAAAGAACACAATTCTTTGGTTCTAAGGCCATACATAGAGAGAAAATCATCGTTTGGTCACCATCACCCTCTGACCACAATCTCATGGAAAACCTCTGGAGCATCCTAAAAAACAAGATCTATGAGGGTGGATGGCAGTACACCTCAAAACAGCACTTCTGTGAAGCAATCTGAGCATCCTCAAGAGAAATCCTTTCCTCATGTCAGCGTTTTCCCTTTTAGGATTGCCACAGCAGATCATTATGTTCCACATGTTGATATCATCAGCACTGCAATATTGATTTCAGATGCACTTCCTGGCACACCCCTCTCCACTTGTCTGTGTATAGAACTGGTACTACAAGACCACTGGTTCCTTAGGGGCTGGGTTTTTCTTTCAGCGTTAGGGGGCAATGTGGGGTTCATAGTCCTGTGCAAAGACACTTTTACCCATGACGGAGCTAGGGATTGACCCGCCAGCCTTTGGGTTGAAGGGCAACTGTTCATTTCAAAACATAAATACATATCTTTGTCACTGTCAGTTCTTGTGATGGATATGTGCTAATGAAAACACCAAAGATTTGCTTAAGTTGGGAGGACTATCACCTTGAGACCAATAGCACTCTTCAGTAAATGTATGTCTGTTGAGCCATCTTTCCACGCCCATTAATGCAAACCATGAAATATCAAATTTTTCACCAGGCCTGGCTTGCGTGCAAAATTTGGTGACCAATCAGATGAAGGGGGGGGGGGGGGGCGCGCTTTTTGGCGTCTAGCGTCGCCACGGTAACGCTTTTGAAAGAGAAAAGTAATGCGCGTTGTCGCAGGATGGAGACGCACATTTTGATGTATAACACACCTGGGTGCACATTACGGTTCAGGCTGTATTAACTGCCGAAGGGATGGCATAAATTGCGCCAAGATTACGCGATTAATTCAAAATGTTCGAAATGGCCGACTTCCTGTTCAGTTTCGGCCATGGCGCCAAGAGACTTTTCTTTAAGTTTCGACATGATACTGTCTGTTCCTTGTATGTCATGCTACTGCTGTCCAATAATTTCCCAATCCTGGGATCAATAAAGTACCTCTCATTTCAACTCATCTCATATCCGATATCTATATATACACTTGTTACCGGGGAAAAGGTGTGCAAGTGGGATGTTTCGGGCTACTGACCCATAAACAAATTAGGTGGCCAGGGAATGAAAATTGATGATAATTTCCATTAACGCAGGTGAAATACAAGATATACTACGTTGGAAATTAGAATTGGGTCACTCGAACCAAAAGAACCATTGAGCTACTATGGATTTGGATTCATTAGACATTTATACCACAAGGAACTGGTCAGCAGAGACATGTGTTCCCTTAACACTGGTGTACATCTCTGTGCTGTGAGAAAAAAAGAACTGATTGCAATTTTATATGTAGTTTCTAACTTTGTAATTCCTTTTTCTTATCCCTTAAAGACCCCCCCCCCACCCCCCCCCCCCCCCCAACAACACACACACATACAGTACAATGAATAAAACAAAAAAATAATAATCACTTCTGATATCCAACATCGTAGCAGCCACCTCAGCACAACTGGGACTCATCATCCACAAGGGAAAGACCAAGATCATCAAGATCAATGCAGCCAACGCCAACGCAATCACGCTGGAGGGGAAAGCACTGGAAGAAATCGAATCCTTCACCGACCTCGGCAGTGTCATTGACAAAAAGGGTGGCACAGACGCAGACGTGAAAACACGAACCAGGAAAGCATGTGCAGTATTCGTACAACTATGGAACATCTGGAACTCCAAAGAACTTACCACCAAAACTAAAGTCTTAAAGATTCTTTAACACCAATGTCAAGTCAGTACTCCTATAAGGAGCAGAAACATGGAGAACTACAGCTGCTACCACCAAGAAAATACAGGTCTTTATTAACAGCTGCCTAAGGAAGATCCTCCACATCCGATGGCCAGACACCACCAGCAACACTGAACTCTGGGGGAGAACAAACCAGCTGCCTGCGGAAGAAGAAATTAAGAAACGCAGATGGCGCTGGATAGGCCATACCCTGCGAAAGCCCACAAATTCCATCATAAGACAAGCCCTTAAATGGAACCCACAGGGAAAGCGGAAAAGGGGTCGACCAAGAAACACTTGGCGCAGAGAACTGGAGGCGGACACCAACACCATGAAGATGAACTGGACCCAACTGGAGAAAACGGCTCAAGACAGAGATGCCTGGAGATCGCTTGTTGACGGACTATGCCCCAGAAGGGGTAGTAGGCGTAAGTAAGTAAAGTAAGTAACTTCTGATATCCAGTGCTTGTCAGGGCCAGTTGGATAGACATTTGGATTCCTGCCACCACTGAGAAACTCAAGTGGTCATCATCAGTATCACAGTGGGTCTTAGAGTGGTGAGCTGTCCTCTGGGGTAATAGCGGTTACAAATGAGCTAATTCCCAAACAACAATATCAATCAGTATCAATTAGTCCCGCTCTCTAATCCATAGCGCCATCTCCAGCAGTGAAACAAGGCGGGTGATCCAGTGCATGCGTGTCATCACACATGCCTAAACACCCACCTGCCTTGCAGTGTTGGCAAGGCCGCGCTAAGTAGCCCACAGACACATACTTTGTCTGGTTTAATCCAAAACAGCACATCGACCCAAATGGCCATGTTTTTGTTTCCCCTGCGGCCCTCTTTGATGTTAATGTCCTTCTGAATTATTTATCTGTGTGTTCTCTCTGTCTTCCACTTTTGCTCTCTGAAGGAATAAATCAAGAAGAGTGAGGCGCACACAGAGAACTGGAGGATTTATCATTGGGAGTATTGTTTTTCCCACTGACCTCCAGGCCCTGCAATATTCACATATCTGAGCTTTGCAATCCAACAACTGCCTTTTCTCATGGGGCTGATACACGCACACACAAGCACACACACACGCACCACATTGAATAAAGAACACAGATATGATCTTTAAAAGGATACAACGCATCTCCAGGGGGATGAGTTTGGATTATGTGGAGAAGATGAGCTCTCGTCTTTGTTTCATATAATTTACTGTACAAATGCTATGTCACTGAAACTTAGCCACTGAGCCAACAGTAGTTTGACTTAATATAATTTCAGCAGATTCAAAAGCAAAAATAAATGCTAACGTTGTCCCTGATCTGCTCCTTTGTTTGAGAGCGTCATCATGCAAACGATGCACAAAAGGGAATCCCTTAACCTCCACCTGTATCAGAGCAGCTGTAGAAAAAGTGAAAAGAGAGTATAAATGATGGATGGATGAATGGATGGACAGATGTGACGAATGTGTGCTCGATCAAGAGAACATCAAATACTCTTCATGCCTGCTACATCTGAATGATTTAAACCAGACTGGTTTCAACCACTGTGTTCAAACTACAGATGTGGCGCTCGATCTGACTTTTCCTGAGAGAAGCTGTAAAATTCACAAACTTGTAAATCTGAAGCCAAAACATGTTGGATGAATGTGATTATCAGAGGTGGGAAGAATAGCCAAAAATTGTACTCAAGTAAAAGTACTGTTACTTCAGAATAATATGACTCAAGTAGAAGTAAAAAGTAGTCATCCAAATAATTACTTGACTAAAAGTAACAAAGTACTTGGTGTAAAAACTACTCAAGTAACTGAGTAACTGTTGAGTAACATCTGATTTATTTTTTTAACACAACCATTCAAACAGACAAAAGTACAAAATAATCATATTCAGGCAAATTAAATCAATAAAATAATAGAATAAATAAAAATTAATAAAAAAAATTGCTTAAATTAAAATAAGCTTAAAGTAAATTCAAATACTTTAATAAATAATAAAATAAATAAAATAACAGAATAAAAAAATTAATTAAGCACAAGTAGCACAACATTTCAAGCCTTTGTACTTTTCTTTGTCTTACTTTTTAACCAAGCAGAACTAGAACAAACATGAACTCATAGAAACTCTGTGTGTTAAAGTCCATGTAAATGTGACAAAACATGCAAAAACAAACATTTTTCCGAAAGAATCACCCAGTGATGTCATGAGATTGACGCGTACGTGGATAAAAGGGATAAAAGAAAAGTAACAGCTCAACGTAGACTAATGTAGCGGAGTAAGAGGAACAGTTTCTTCTTCACAAATATACTCAAGTAAAAGTAAAAAGTATAGTGATTCAAAACTACTCCTAAAAGTACAACATTTCTAGCATTTTAGCATTCCTTCAAATCACAGCCTAACTGAAGTCATACTCTACTACCTTACTGAAAAAAAGCTTTGAACATGTACATTTTCTAAAATGCATCTAGCACTTTTTATATGTTCACACATATAGGCATCAAGACATGTGTAGGTCAAAGTCGGCTTTAGGGGAACACGAGGCTCACAGCTTGGTGGCTCTAACCCTGCTTGCTTTTGATCTTATTCATCTGTCAACGCACTAAACAATGACTGCATTTCCATGCATCAATAACCCTTTTAAAACCCGAATATTGGCAATAACCCGAATTTGCACGGCCATGTAACACCAATAACTCCTTTGAATAACCCGGATAACCCCTGGGTTACTTCTTTGAAAAACCCGAATATTCGGTCATGTAAACGCCAAACGGAATATCCCCATCAAATGGAACAGGAATTTGTTTTCTGCACATGTTCTGTTCACAAGGAATCCTGGTCTTTTGAGTCCAGGAAGTTCTTATAAACACGGAGAAACACAAGACCAGGAGGAGACTAATCACTTCATAAATGTAATGAAGGATATGAACATTTCTGCATTTGTAGACGGTAGAAAGTACCGATAGCCAGATTTAAAAGAAAGTGAGCGAAAAGTTGGGCGAAGCAGCATTTGTTTTGAATTTGGATACAGGAAGAAGAAGCGGAAATGACGGTAATTGCGTCATGACGTTCTCCACGCGTCGCTGGTTTTATCCAGATATCCCAAATGATTAATTACCATGTAAACGGAATATTCCAAATGTTTCAGTAATCGGAATATTAGCAATAACCCGAATTTTGACTGCATGTAAACGTAGTCACTGTTTCTTTTCTTTATAGAATAAGATGATCTGTTTCTCAACAATGATTATGACAATGTGCAGCTGTGTTTCCATTGCAGTTTTAGCTGATTTCTTTTTTTCTCTCTCGCTCTCTGTGGAGCCTGCGGGGCCAGCGGCAGTTCCTACTTGCTACAAACGCAAGTGGCAAATTGTTCTTGGAGCTTACGTGTGGTGTACGTGGATCTGTTTACCAGCTGAGGCCCAGTACAACCTGTAAAAAGAAAAACATGAAGCAAGGAGACTACCGAAGACGCAGAACAACACCATTTTGACTGACAAGGTCGAGTGAGATTTTTATAGCCTGTAAGGTGTACACTAAGCTAATAGAGATAGAAAAACCCCGGGGTCTCACAAGTCCTAGACATCGTCAAGTGCTGAAAGGATTTTGACAAATCTATGTTTATAGTACCCAGAAGGACATGATGACAAGCGTACTGATGACCAGATGTAGTTTATGGTTATGGTTTCATGTTTTTGAACATTGGATAAGTATTGATTTATTTACAGTAATTGACTCTAGAGCCAGAGAGAAACGATTACAAGTCACCACAAAGCTTCAAATATACACCTAAAAACCACAATCCAGGCCAGATTTCTATACTGAGCATATCAAGTTTTCCGCCCGCTGCCAGCCGTCCCACCTGCCCATCCGAGATCCAGTATTACATTTTAAGACAGGTTTACAAGAAATCTAAAATAACTACCTGTCGACCACTTACAAACTACAACTAGAAAATTTCAGGAAATTTTGATATGGACATGCCCTACTGCCCATTCGTCCCTTCTTGCTGCTTTGGTTTGGGGCTGTAGTGGTTGTGTTCTGGGTGGTTCTATGTCAGTTTGAGGTGTTTATGGTTGTATTGCATTCATTCCTGTGCTCCCAATAGTTATTAATGGGGCGCGCTTTTTGGCATCTAGCGTTGCCACAGTAACACTTTTGACTGAAAAAAAGTAATGCCCATCGAGGCACGATGGAGACGCATCTAACGGTGTATGCCATGCATGGGTGCACGTTCCGGTTCAGGCTACGTTAACGGAAAGGTTTTTTTTTTCACCATGGTAAAAAACCCTATCCGAATGAATGGGGCCATTTGGCATGGATTTTGACATAACATTTCCTTAAATCACAGCTTCATGAAATTTGAATATGTTGAAGTCCACAGCGTGCCGAGTCTGGGAACATTTGTACGATGTCTCTACGATAACCTGTTGCCTAGCAACAAGCGTCCAAAGTGAAATGGAAATAAAAAAAAAATGAAAGGTCAATATCGCACAAACTGTAATAATTGGCATAATGAGGTTGTACAGTCCTTTAGTGCCAATCGGGCCGAGTGTTTGAAAGTTTGTACGATGTCTGTACGATAAAGTTCGGCCAAGCAATAAGCGTCCGAATTTTCGCCTTTTTTTGCTTTTTGGCATCTAGCGTTGCCACGGTAACCCCTATTACGGAGAAAAGTAATGCCCATCGAGGCACGATGGAGACGCATTCAACGATGTATGCCATGCATGGGTGCACGTTGTAGTTCGGGCCGTATTAATGGACGAAAAAAGAATGCTGAATAAGAATGAGAAAAGGGAAACCTTTTCTAGATACTATTTTATCGCCTTCATTTTTCAGGTTTTTCCGGCCGTGTTTCATTTTTGGGGGATTTTTTTTTCCACATCAGAGCGGGGTCATGCTGTACACCCGCTGGTGCGCAGTGGGACTTTTGCGACTTTAACTTGTTAGCAAAATGCTAGCAACATTGCCCTTTGGGCCATTCTGGACGATTGCAATATGGTCATGCCACTACTTGGCATGACCATAATTATGTGCTCAGAATCTGATAGTTCTACCTTTGTTGGCACTGAAATGCTGTGGACATTCCTCTGCATGTAATTCCTATGATAGAGCCTAAATGAAAACACAAAAGTGAATTTTAGGCACATTTATTTATTTTAAATATATTCAATTTATATACACAACACTCTTCCCCAAACTAAACTGGAGGAGAGCACCCCGCACATGAGCACGTGTGCAACCGAGAGGCTGGCGAATGATCTTGCCAAGTGGATGTAAATGACTAGGACTGCATCTGCTCAAGTCTGTTAAAAAATAAATAAATGACTATAAAGACACTTTTTTTGTTGTATATCAATCTTTTAATCTGCCACAATGATGTATCATCAATCATGTAATGAATTTAAAGGAAAACACCTCAAGTTGAGGGCTTTTCTCACCAATTTTTAGGTGAGATTGAAAAAGAGATTAATTAGATAAATTAATTACAGTTGTTAATTGATTAATCTCAAGAAAATGTATCTCTTGACAGCACCAATTTTAACTACTGATTTTATCTATTGCTCTAATTCCTTTCTATTTTTGTTTAATATCTAAATCATGCTTTTTATTTCTACTATGTGACGTTTTAATGTCTTTGTAAAGCACTTTGAATCACCTTGTTGTTTAATTGTGCTATAGACATAAAGGTGCATTGCCTTACAGTTCAAATTATTGAATGAAATATTCTGATCAAGTAAAAGTTTGAGATTCAATCAAACTTTTACAAAACACTCAATGTGAGAAAAAGATGCAATAATGGTGACAGTACCATCTCTTCTTATCTGTACGACATAATGATCTTTACTGGCCTCTATTTTAGAAAGACATTTTGGAAGTCTAAAGTAGCCTCAGCAATTTTCTGGTCCCAGAAAATGAAAAATAACTCTGGATACCCTTTTTCTTCCTAAAAGTGCACGGCCAAACTCCTAAATGCAAATACATTAAAGCAGCCAGCGTTGCACAGGACTAGCACATGAAGCACGGGTTATGCATTTATAGATAGGCCCCTCAAAAATATATATTCTATCTATTATAGTTTATAGGACAGACAAGAAACCAGATCCCCCAAAAAATGATACAGACATTTATAAATTGCAATAGACTGGATCAGGGCTTTCAGCTGAAGCAGTCAGTTGTGCGTTCTTGGCCACACAGGCTTCACAGATTATTTTTATTTCACATTCATATTCCATCATTCACAGCATAGTGGATAAAAGTGTTTTGTAATGGGGGAAAATGGACTATCTAAAACTGTGATCAGTGGCTGAAAAGCTTAAGTGCTACAGAAATGAAAGATGCTTGAAGGTCACGCAGCTGAATATGTGAAATTAACAGATCCAACAGATGTGTGAAACAAAAAAGCACAGAAGTGGCTAGTAGAGATAAAGAAAGAGCCATTGATGAGTCCGGTAATTACTATGAAATGACACACTACCAGAGTGTTACCAAGAAAAAAAAACAGAAACAGAATGTTCTTTTAAATGTAATTCGATAAGAAAAACTTTAGCAAACATGAGCTTCGCGTGCAGAGAAACGAGCCTTTAATCAAATCCTTTTGTTGCCTTCAAGCAGCAAATAACTCATTGCCTCATTGCCACGGTAACTAGCAATGATGTCACTGGAAGTCGCCAGAAATAATCAACCAGCTTCGAGGATAGAAAGGATACTAGCTTAAAAAGTTGTATGGATAAGTACGCTGATGCTGTTTAATGGATAGACATATATACGTAGACGCCTCATGACATGCTGGAACGTAATCCAGCGTGGCCGCCATCTTGGATGGGTCTCCTCACTCCAGGCTAAACTAACTACACTGGAGTTACAGAGTTACAGTTACAGCCAGCACACGCAAGAAGCTGCAAAACAGTTATTTTTCAAGGGTTTTAGCTCCCCAGCCCCAGTTGCCACCCTAACAGGGTAGTATAAGACCCTGGAATGACCTGGATTTATTTTTATAGATATATTTATTGAGGGCAATAAGAGAAAAAAAAGTTTTACAATAACAATAGAAATATCAATATTTTGTCCTTTTTTAACTTTTCAAAACAATAATTAAATAAAAATAATATTAATAATAAAGAAAGAAAAATAAATAAATAAATACAACAACACACCCCTCTCCCCTTCAAATAAATTCAAATGAACAATCAAACTTGTTTCTTTATTAAAATATAAAATTAATTAATTTATACATTTATCAATATGCCATACCATATGTCTTTGTTAAAGAGCATAATACAAAGTCTTTCAGCATAAAAGTACGTATTTTTAACGTGTGACAGCGTCCTGTATCATAACTAAATCTCTGCCGTTTGTAACAAACCAAACCGTGTGAAAATCGGGTAAAAATTCGGGGAGTTATGGATTATTGTAGTCAGGGTTAAAACCTTCCTCAGTAGAAATAAATGCACTGGGGCAGCATTGGAGACCCATCCAAGATGGCGGCCGCGCTGAACGTCAGCTCCAATAGGCAGCGTCAGTCTATGAGGCGTCTACGTATATATGTCTATGGTTTAATGGAAGTATTAAAAGGGGTCGTAATAAAAGTGGGGGTTGGAAGGAAGGGGTTGGTGTAGAATTCCAGGTTTCAATTCCGGTTTCCAGTTTGAAAAGTGGTCCCAGTCCAGTCCTGATATGAACAGTCACGTACAGTATAACCAACCTCAACACACACATATATATGATATAATGGACATTATACTCTTATCGTCTCTTCATGTTGAAATGTATCACAACCCTGAATCTCTTATTATTCTACCGCTAATCATGTAATAGAGATTTTTTTTTTAAAAGCTAAAAAAAATAGGAGAAATAATCATTTACTCCCTATTTTCAGTCACTTTTCAGTTTGTGTTACAGACATGGGGGAGGCCGAGCTCTTTGCTAAAGGGACCTTTCAGTCAGAGCACATTATTAAATGACATATCTAGAACAGGACTCTGTGGGGTGGTGAGACTTCCAGGTCTGCGGCTCTGATGTTACAGATATGCCCGACAGGCTTTGCCATCCTAGTGGAGGAGAAAAGCTGCTGATCATTTGGCGTACTGGCCTCCTTTTCTACAACATGAGCTCAGACCAGTCAATCCCCAAAGTCTAATTGGCCTAGTTAACACTTACCTTGCTGTGGTAGTCACTGTGCAGCCGTGTGTGCAGTCCAGCCATTGGTTGGCAATGAGCTGATGATGGTTTATACTAAAATCAGGATTTTAAACCACTGACGGATGGGTTTTCCTGTCAAAACCCGTCCGTCAAATCTCGATCTCTGTGGAGACTGTCAGGATATTTGGGATTCAAGTGAATATTTGTCCTCTTTTATACACTGCTTATTTTCACTGGCACTTGTTTTTGCTAAAAGCAGTTTCCGAACAAAAGCAGATTTACATCAGATTTACATCCTCCAAAACATTTTTCTTGTAAGGAAAAAAACCCAAAGAAAATGCATTGTCAGAGTGATGTATTCCCGAGTCAGTTAAAAAACGGCTACATAAATGGACGGAGCATGGCAGCTTAAATCTGCAAGACATTTTTCCCATTACAGATTTGAAAAAAGTGGTTAAATATGCCATTTTCTGGCAAAAGAAAACAGTTGTTTAACAAAGCATGAACAGGCTTGGACATGATGTTTCTCTTCTATGAACTATTTGTGTATGTGTTTGCAAACCGGGATACAAAAATACAATGAGAGGGGCAACTGAAGATGTCATCTGACCGGCTGAATATGATTTTTACATAAATATCAGTGTGCAACATTGTGTTGCAACACATAGTTGTTCCTCGGCTGGTTTCTGCTGACAGCAGTTACAGGATTTCAGTGAAATGATCAAATGTTCCTCTGTATGTAATTAAAATAGCTATTTTGACATATTAACATACATACTGTACATATATATTTAAAAATTGCATCGCCGATTGGACGCCACTCCTCACCCTGGATAACCAGCAGCTTTTTCCTTTCACCTAAAAGATTTGTTCACATTCGGTCACCAAGACTTTCGCCGGCTGTTCCCGTTATATGAAAAGCAAATGTGAATACATACATTTGCACTTAAACATATATTCACATACACGTTAAAAATCACTAATCACATTGTAGCTGAACAGCCGAGTGCCAGCCAATAAAATCTTGCCAAAGCACCTGATTTTCTCGTGTTTTTTTAATGCCAGGGTTAACTCAAAAAATCTAATACACCAAAAAGTAAAGCGTTGGGATGCCTTTGTGAGTGAATCCCATCTGGAAAAGCTAATCTTTCATCCACAGTCTGAACTACGCAAGCTCACAACGTTCTTATTGTGAGACCCGATGAGGAATCAAAACGGAGATTCAAGCTGGGATATGATTGGCTAGAATCCAAGGTGGACCATTAAGCCCTGTGTCCACTGAGCGGTCCAGTGTGATTCACTACGGTTTAGAATGGTGCGTTTCTACTGCAAGTCGGGCCGTGTGGGGGTATAGACTGTAGTGCAACTCAGGGAGCTAAGCTGATTAGTTATTCAAGGCTATTAATGAATATTATTAATAATTATTAATAATTAATAAAGTTGACTATTTATCAAATTGAATTATCAAAGGATAATAATTCTCGTCGGGGCACCACCGCCGGGCCTTACTCCGGAGGAATTGTGATAACTAAACAGCAGAAAATCAGTCTCATATGATTTTAAGGTTTATGCCTAATACAGTAATTGAAGGGTGAAATTCGAGCACTGGCTCTGCTGAACAATCAGTTTGTGACCAAATCTTATATGAAATAACAACGACCACTCATAAAAAAATCAATCAGGATTTATTTACATACGGGTATCAAAAGATGGTAAATAAATACCCAATAAATCCCGATGGCGAACTACCTTATTACAAAACCATTAATTAACTAGAAAAACAACAATGGATAAAAATGAAATGACAGTTAAATGTTAAATGCATGGAAGGTAAAGGAATCAACGCAATAATAAACACAATAACGAACACAATAATGATAATGTACAGTAATATGCATACGGTAATCTCATTAAACATAAATTCAGCTTTTACACCGTTCTAACTGACTGATCGCCCGCACACAGCCTCACGTCTCCTCTGGATTCTGGATCTGGGCTGCGGGTTCTGTCGGGGGTTCCAGTCCGATGCGGCCTCGTTTCTCTCGGCTTTCAGTCCCAGCAGTCTCTCGTCTCTCTCTCTTCTCCTTCGACTCTGAAGAAATAAAAAGACAGGGGTGCAGCAGCCGGGCGATCCCGCCCTGGTCAACGGAGCCTATCACGGCGTCTCGGTGCGCGCGGGGGTCCGGTCCACTCGTCGGACGTGCGGGCTCCCGTCCAGGCTCATGAGCGCGTGGGCCTCACGGACACAGGTGGCTGGGTGCTCCTCGGGCTGAGCTGGCAGGCTGACCGGAGGATCAGGCCCTCCTCGGTAGAGAACTTAGAGCGGAGAGAGAAATTAGAAAGGAGAGAAAGTCGGGAGCGCAGTGCGCTCCGTGGTAACGGGTCTTACGCTCCGCCGGACACTCCAGGCTCGAAGCGGCTCCCCCCCCCGTCTCGTCGCAGCGCTCAGGAATAAATGGGTAGATGCGGCCGTGGCTGCCTCGGTCGGCAGGCACGTCTTGTCCGGTCCGCTGGCTGAGGGAGAGAGAGCGATGCACTGGGCAGGACGGGAGTTTGAGTTCCGCGGGCTGCGTGATGTCACCAGCCCCTGGCAAGTGATTGGGTGCTTCCCGCTTTTGGGCTTGGGGCGGTTTTACTGAGAGGGACAGTCCCCCCCTTCAGGGCTCGCTTCCTGGGGCTCCACTGAGTCTGAACTCCACCTGGTGTCGTCACCCCAGGGAGTCTGTACCTGGTCCCTTTGCGTTGTCTTTTCCTTTGTTCCTCCAGGTCTGGCGGGAACCCTGCTGGGTTTGTGGGGGCTATACTGCGCCTGGCCCCCCTCCTAGGTGTCGTAAACTTACTATCTCGAGCTAGGCGGTGGGGGTCGTAAACGGACTATCTCGGCCGAGATCACCAGGAGGCACATTGCAGCCGATTTTCAGCTGAGCAGTTTCAAAGTTGGTTATACACATTCACAAAATGTTCATACACATTTATAAGTCCAGAGTTCACATGAGCGACGCCCAACAAGACTAAATGCCTAGCGTGGCGTCATAGTAGTGCGACGCCAACAAAAGTGAAGCTACTATGGAGACGCTAGCAACAATGGAAGTAATCCAGCAGCTACATTTTTTTATGCTTGGCTTTTGGTACTTTGCATGTACAATCCATGCCACGTTGTTTGAGGGAAGATCGCAGGAGGTGAAGAATGTTTATGCACGCTCGCACTGGTTTCGTCCTTACTTTTGTTGTGTGTTGTGACGTTTTCTGTCCGCCAATGGATTGTACACACATATTAATGGTTGATACAATGCCGGTAAAAACCTAAGGCATATATACGTGAATTATTACTATATTTAATATATATACAAATACGCATACAAACCCATGAGTTTTTTTTTTTTTTTTTTGGGGGGGGGGGGGGGGGGGGGGGGTGGGGGGTGGGAGGGTGACATCCACTGCCAATCCAGGAAGCAAGAGCACACGGAGGCACACGTCAAGCACTGGAAATCTGCAACAGAAACCACAAACGAAACACAAAACCGACACGGAGCCGACCAAAACACAACCCACCGCCAGCGAAGCCCACCACCCCCATGGGGCCACCAGAGGCCGGCACCCCAACCCCCCAAGCCGACCCCCAACCCCAAGGGCTACGAGATCACCACCCCCCCGCCCCCACTAGGTAATGTCTTTAATCGGGGACCAGAGAGAATGCAATTCAGCCGAATGTTGTTCAGTGGAGGCAGACATTATCTCACCGCTAATATGATCTGACAGAAGATTCCTAAAGTGGTTAACACATAAACTGGACTTTTGTTTCCAATTCACTAGAATGGTTTTCTTTGCGATACATAAGGCAGTGAGAACCAGGTGTGTCCAGTTAGATTCCATTTGAATATCTCCCAGGTGACCTCATATACATATCGTGGGGCACATGATATGTATAGTAGCTCTGCCTTTACCTCATCGTGCCATTTTTCTATAGACCTATAAACAACGGGGGGCCCAAAAATGCTTTGGTTTAATGAGAACATTTTATTTTGGAAACATACAAAACACCGTACGGAACCACTCAGTGGAAACGAGGCTTTAGTGGTTGAAGAATAAGCTGTCAACAGCTCTGCACCAAACAAAATAAAAACAAGATTGACATTGACGCAAACTAATTGTTTGCATTCCATCTAAAGATTAGGTTTCTTAAATAAATTAATTCACAAATTACATTACTATTGAACAATAATCACATCCCTATTACCAATGCCACTTTCGTAAACAACTGAACAGGTACAGCCCGGTCTTTTCAAGCATTTGTGGCCGCAGAACCTTTCATTTATGCATTTATTGGAAGCTCTGAAGTCATTATTTAATGGTTTAAAATTTCACTTGACCCTTTAGCAACACTGGCTATTCAAGGATGGGTTCACCATTCATTTTATAAGTTGAAGTTTATCTGTGAAATAATATAAAGACTTTATTGTATTCTCTTAAATATAGACACGTATTAGAACAAGGCTAACCCTCATCAAATATAGTTATTCCAGTAGAAAAAGGCAATGGAGTTAGGTCAAAGACCAGGCCTGGTGCACTGAGCCAAATTGAATCCCTCTGATTGCACAGTCTTTTATAATTAATTTGAAAAGGGCTTAAGGGACTTAATAGCAGTGAGGAATACTAGCTTGAAGGACAAACACTAATTAAAAGTTGTCAAGGATCAGGAGCCCGCCACCATGTTGAATGACTTTTATGTTTGAAAGAGCCGATAATAATGCCGCACCGGGCTCGTACCAGCTCTGCTGTTATAGCGGTTCTCACTCCACTACGCTGAGAAGCCTCTGTGTATTATGAGTACGGATTAAAATGCTAATCAAACGGAAGGTGTACATACCTTTATCCATAATGCTGACATGGGAGGGCGTTCCACTTATTGGTTATGTTATGACCTCATGTGACTCAGTCCTGAGATCATGGCGTTTCCTGAACCAGCACGCTTAGTGTTAACAGTGCAATGACCCTTCCACTGGACTTTGTGTCAATTACTGGAGTCATGGCCAAGACATCACATTTTATGTCAAACTGATTCAGAAAACTAGACTATTACAAGAAGTTCACGTACGTTTTCCAGCCACTGTACAGACAGTAATTACCAGTACTCGAGTTGAGGGGGGATGAGGAGGGACAGCATCCCCCCCTGAAATAAAAACGGTCAAAATCATCCCCCCTGTAAAACTGCCATCCCCCCTTTCCATCCCTTATTTCATTTCATCAGTGAATGTGGTTTTACTGCTATTTCAACATTTAGAGTCATCACCAGAAAAATAACACCAGAAAAATAACTTATTTGACAATTTTCACCTGTTTCAAGTAAATTCTCACTTGAAATAAGTAGAAAAATCTGCCAGTGGGACAAGATTTATCTTCTTATTAAAAGCAAAAAAAATCTTGTTCCACTTGCAGATTTTCCTACTTATTTCAAGTGAAAATCTACTTGAAACAGGTGAAAATTGTTGTTTTTTCCAGTGATGAGTCTTGTTGTAATGAGATTTTTTTTACTAAAATGAGACATTTTAACTGGAAATAAGACAAATATTCTTGTTAAGATTTTGAGTTTTTGCAGTGATCCATTTTACTTATCCTGTGAAGGATAGAGTCATATTGATAAGTTCAGAAAACTGTTTTTTATTGTTGTGTTTTGATGTATTTGATGTAAGCCCAGTGGATATTTAAAGCTTACAGAAGGCTGCATTTAACTGCTGCTATGTCATTCCTGCAGTATTTCTGCAGGTGTTTTGGTCAGTGCTATTATTTGTAATATATTATATTATTTGTAATCAGTACAAATTATCTGTCCCCATATGATAAAATCCACCATCCCCCCTGATTTTCTTTTACAACTCGAGTACTGGTAATTACCTAACATAACCTGAGATGATGCAGCATATTTTTATTCAGTGTGGAGGATTTTTAGAGTGAGAAGAGGTTTTGGTGCAGTGAAAAGTATACACATCTCTTCTTTCTGTGCGTAACCAGGAAACGTAGTTTAAATGAAAGAAAACACCCAAGACAGACGAGACAAGTCCTCAGTTGATGTAGTTGTTTACTCTCTGTATTTTCTGCTCTCTATATCTTTCTTTCCTTTTTCAACTTCCTCCTGCTTTTACCTGTAGAGCAGTGGGTGATATTTGCAAGGAGAGAAGGACGCTTATTGAGCCGAGTGAAGAAAAAGAGGAAATTAAACACCACTGGCTGCCTGCCTGGTTTTATTGCTTTGTTTGGAGACGTACAGTATGTGGCAATATTTTTTCGAGAAGAGATTGCACGGTTGGAGGAAGGGTCGTATTACCAAGCTTCCTCTGAATTGCATGTTTTCAAACTGATATTGCTGCACTTGTGCTGCTGTTCGATATAAAATGCATTTATCGTTTGCAATAAAAAAAAATGGAAAACAGAAAATACGACCAAATAGACCTTTTAAAAGCCATTAAAATAATGCTGGCACACATTCAGACACGTTTGTACTAATCTGGACACTTCAGAGCCTCTGTAGCCTTTGCTGTCCCTGTCACCTGTCTCTTCATTGCTAAAGCTGTACCCAAACACAGGACTAGGAGCTGGGTACAAGTCCTGATTCATATGAAACTGCATACAATTGTGTGAAAAAGTTGCTCCCTTCCTGATTTCTTATTTTTTTGCATGTTTGTCGCACTTAAATGTTTTTTATTCTATTCTATTAAATTGTATTTATATAGCGTCTAATACAACAAAAGTTGTCTCTAGACGCTTTCAAGAGACCCAGAACATAAACCCCCGAGCAAATATTACATAAACAATGGCAGGTAAAAACTCCCCTAGTGGGAGAAAAGCCTTAAGCCAAACAGTGGCAAGAAAAACTCCCCTTTAGGAGGGAAGAAACCTGGACCAGGACCAGGCTCATAAGGGGGGACCCTCCTGCCGAGGGCCAGACTGGGGGAGTCGGGGACGTCAGCAGCACAGCAGGCAGGTGGAAGCAGCAACGGGATGACCAGGGGTGGGGACCGCAGGCAGGTGGAAGCAGCAACGGGATGACCAGGGGTGGGGACCGCAGGCAGGTGGAAGCAGCAACGGGATGACCGGGGTTGGGGACCGCAGGCAGGTGGAAGCAGCAACGGGATGACCGGGGGTGGGGACCGCAGGCAGGTGGAAGCAGCAACGGGATGAGCGGGGTTGGGGACCGCAGGCAGGTGGAAGCAGCAACGGGATGACCGGGGGTGGGGACCACAGGCCAGCATGCAGTTCCCGAAGCTCCGGCCCAATCAGCAAGCCCCAGGTTAGGTTCAGGGTCGGGGAAAGGTTGAGAAGGGGCAGGGCCAGGGAGAGGAGTCTTGACGGACAAATCTCTCCCCAGCCAGCCCGGGCCGTTACCCTGCCCTTTTCACTCCCACGCTGCATGTTTCAGATCATCAAACAAATTAAAATATTATACAAAGATAACAGAAGTAAACAAAATGCAGTTTTTAAATGAAGGTTTTTATTATTAAGGGGAAAGAAAAATCCAAACGTACATGGCCCTGTGTGAAAAAGTGCTAAACAACTTGTGCATCAACAAACAACTGGTCCACATAATTTTGCGCGACAACGCTGCTAATATAAAGAAAACTATGGGTGAGGTGGGGGTGCGGAGTGTGGGCCGTGTCACTTAAAGTGAGTTCAATAAAGTTGTTTGTTTTTGTTGATCTGCACATGCACAAAGCAGTGTTACAGCAGAGGCAAATAAATAAAAGTTAAGTTACAACGGTGACTGAAACCCGAATGAAACTGGTGCCTGTGTCGTCTTCCTAAGCTGAGCATTCAGAAACACGACGCAGGCCACCCTGCTACCGCGAGGAAGATTGTAGGTCCCTTCAAACACCAACATTTTTGTTTAAATTTGCACTATTTTTACTAGTTAACAGTTGCACTATTATTACTTGATTGTTCAAGGTACCTCAAAGAGAACTGCACTGTTTAAGTGCAAAATGGTAAAATAAGGTGAATAAAATAAAAATGGGGAACAACCTAGATCGGCTTATTTTGCATTTGTCCATTATTTTAAATGTGTTACGAAAGTATCGGATCGGGACTCGGTATCGGCAGATACTCACAATCAAATGACTCGGAATCAGATCGGGGCCGAAAAAACCTGATCGGGACATCCCTACATATTATTTATATTCCTTTTATTATTTTTTGTTATATACAAACACAAAAAGACCCATTGCAAAAGGTGCCATATTTATTCCCCTGCTTGTCTTTTCTCCTTTATCTGCCTGAGTTCACGTGCTAAGCCTCCTCCCTCGAACGATCAGTGCATTAGTGTCCGTAACCCCCCCCTCCCCTTTCTGCTCAGGGTGGACACAAACTTTTTAAAAGGCAGCCATGCATCCTGACAAATCACGTGCTGCTTTAACAGAAAAAACACAAAAAAAAGAACAAATCGGCTCCTGATGTTCATCGAGACACTAGAAGCAATTTCACTTCATTACTTGCTTCTGCAGATGTATTTCAATAGTTTTCTCTCACATGACTGTATCAGTGTCGGTAATCCGCGGATAAATGTCTTCCTGGGAAGAGCCAGCCAGCACTCCCTTGATTCTGTTATTTTTTTCCAAATTCCTGCCTTTTCTTTTCTTGTATGAGAATGCTGTTGTTTTTATTTTTAAATCTTCTTGTTTTGTGCTCTTTAGTGTCAGTGACATGTTGCACAGCAGTTACTGTGCCACCCAGCCAAAACCATATACTATACAGTGACTTTTATCATTTATTTAAAGCAGCACTATATAACTTTTCCACCTTAATATAATATTCCAACAGGTTTAATGAACCTCTGTCATGGTCTGAGGGGTCTGTATCGCCTTCGCTGGCACTATGTAACTTTGAGGTGCATGGTAGGAACCCTGCCACACTAAAAAACTACATTTTTTTACGGCTTTGACGTCATTGACAGTCATTTCAATGCCTCTTTGTTGTGTATTTGAAGAATACAAATACAAAGATGTGCACGGTAATTACCATGGTATTACTTGGTTATTACTGTACTGTAAAAGAAAGGGTTACCCATTTTCTCCTGTTAGAACTCATTGCTAAAGTGAAATTTCTCAAATGCAGTGTGTCTGGTTGCCCTTCCTCCAGGTTTGTGTTTCCAGGAGCTGTCCTTCCTTGTTTATGATGGTAGCCATGCAACAACAACTTAGTTTTTTGTTTGTTGCTGTTTAATGCTCGTACAGTAGGTCATGCACACACGAGTGCAAATAGCCTTCAACAATCAGTGTGTGGCAGGGTGGAGGAGCAGCAGCCACTCAGGTCACTCTCCACCTTGCCTGCCTGGGTTTGAGCGTTTCTGGAGAATAAAGAGTTCTGCACTGAAACTCCGTGTCCTCTCTATCCTGTCGGCCGGGCCCCCGTAGCACTCGCCCTGCTACACAGTGTTACCAGTCAGAGGTATGAAATGGATAGTTGTGTATTGATCCCACGTTCTCTGAGTGGAGACACTGTTTCGCTCTGACGCGTCAGAGAAAGGCCGTCCAGGCAACGGGCTAGTGAAGTTAATGTCGCCACAAAGTCGGCCGTGTCTGACAGTATGTGCTCATTTTTTTCCTGAGACATTTTTAGATGGAAACACATGAACCAAAAAGTATCAGAGGGCTGACTTCTTTTTTGAAGCGAACAGGCGTGAAGTGTAGTGACAGTAGCATTGACTTGATAATGCCTTTGCTCTCGATCAGCAGTGGGCAGCTCCGCTCCTCTAGGGTCCCTGCCCTGCATGTTTTAGTTTCCCCATTTCATCACGCCCTGCCACAACTGACTGGCTCATTAACAGACTTGTGCAGACCTTGATAATGAGCTGGTGATGAGCTTTCATTTAAATCAGGCGTGTTAAAGCAGGTAAACATCTAAAACATGCAGGACAGCAGCCCTTTGTGACGGAAGATGCCCACCCCTGCCTCTAGTTAATTTCAAACCTCCACTTTTGTAGAAGTAAATTAGTTCTGTTCTTATGTTAATGCTATGTGGGTGGTCACTGGTGTAAAGCTGTTGTGCAGGGACTGAAATCCTTTTTGAAACATTGACTTATTTCACACGTCAACTCATCATCCTGTGACTGAGTATTCTTCTTGTCAGCACGATGGATGGATGATGGATGGATGGATGGATGGATGGATGGATGGATGGATGGATGGATGGATGGATGGATGGATGGATGATGGATGGATGGATGGATGGATGGATGGATGGATGGATGGATGATGGATGGATGGATGGATGGATGGATGGATGGATGGATGGATGGATGGATGTTGGATGGATGGATGGATGGATGGATGGATGAATGGATGGATGGATGGATGGATGGATGGATGGATGGATGATGGATGGATGGATGGATGGATGGATGGATGGATGGATGGATGGATGGATGGATGGATGGATGATGGATGGATGGATGGATGGATGGATGGATGGATGGATGGATGGATGAATGGATGGATGCATGGATGGATGGATGGATGGATGATGGATGGATGGATGGATGGATGATGGATGGATGGATGGATGGATGGATGCATGGATGGATGGATGGATGGATGATGGATGGATGGATGTTGGATGGATGGATGATGGATGGATGGATGATGGATGGATGATGGATGGATGGATGCATGGATGGATGGATGGATGGATGATGGATGGATGGATGTTGGATGGATGGATGGATGGATGATGGATGGATGGATGGATGGATGGATGGATGGATGATGGATGGATGGATGGATGGATGGATGGATGGATTTGATGATGGATGGATGGATGGATGGATGGATGGATGGATGGATGATGGATGGATGGATGGATGGATGGATGATGGATGGATGCATGGATGGATGGATGGATGGATGATGGATGGGTGGATGGATGGATGGATGGATGGATGGGTGGATGGATGGATGGATGGATGGATGGATGGATGGATGATGGATGGATGGATGGATGGATGGATGGATGGATGGATGGAGTGGGCCCTGGAGGCGCTCGCCCATGCGATGGCAGACCTGGCAGCTGGCGCGGGGCCGCGGCACGGAGGAGGGGGTGGTCCTGGACGCACCGTCTGGCCCGAGGCCACCATGGGCCCGGCCCCGACAGTGGCTTTCTCGGCGGTCGGCCCGGCGCCGGGGGCGACCCCCCGACCGTTCCCGCTGGTCGGCCGGATGCCGAGGGTGGCCTCCCGACGGCGTCCGGGCCAGGAAGGCCCGGGGCGCAGTCGGCGGTTCCGGGCTTCCTCCCCCGCTCCGAGGGGGCGGGGGGGGGTAGGCTCGGCCGGACGGACCCCGGCACAAGTTTGATGTTGGGGGTGTGTGGCAGGGTGGAGTAGCTGCAGCCACTCAGGCTGACGGGACACAGGTGTGTCCAATCAGCCTCTCCACCCTGCCAGCCTTGATAAGGAGGACTGGGAGACTGCAGCTGGGTTGGACGGGGAAGCTGCTGATGTCGGTTGCTGCTGTGAAGGAGCTGAAGCACGTGTGTCCTGTGTTGGTGTCTGGTGAATAAAAGGGTTCTGCACAAAACTCTGTGTCCTCCTCTATCCTGTCGGTCGGGCCCCCGTAGCACTCGCACTGCTACAAACGGCTTTAGGTTGGCACAAGTAATGGAAACAAAGCCAGCAAAATGAATATCATTGTTCAACTGTAATGCCAATGGAGGTATCGTCGATGGAGCCTAACCAACTCAGGCCTTGCTCATCAAGATTGACCAATATACCTCCTCTACCTGCAAAAACAGACTTACGCTTCATCTTTTGTTTTATAAAATTGCATCATTTATTTTAACAGTCATCCCAAATATAAGGACTGATGCATTCATACCATTTCAATTCCCTTGAGTGGATCATTTTGTCCCTCAAAAACAACAGGTGTATCGCCTCTCTTTCCTCTCTGGCCTCTCAGCTCTGCAGTAATACGGTCCCGCTGGGCTTTTCTCCCTTCCCCAAACACACATCTGCACAAGACTACCAGTGAGAGGAGCGTTTTAATTTACTGTGGGCCCTAAGATAATATTTACAGAAGCAGTGTTGGGGGGGAAAAAAAACCTTGCAAACCCTGGGGTTATTAGCAGCAATTATGCTTTATAAATCCTTGCCCCTAACCTGCCAAACACACTACTGGCCTTGCAGCTCTTATTTGAAGTTTGCATGTGTAATCACAGGAAAGGGAACCATGTAGATGCAAAGATTAGTAAAAATCCACCCACTTGCCATTTTAAAATAGGACAGTGCAACGTGGTGTATTTAGGCACATCAAAGCCTGGTTGTGTTGTGAAAGGAATTATACACTGTCTGAGCAGTGGGATGTGACAGTGCAGATACAGACTGTCAAAGACATGCTTTGCTTCCTGGATTATCGGTGAGTCAGCCTGCAAGGAGTTTGCTTCTAGTGCACACCTCTTGAAGGATGCCGAACTAAAATAACCCGCCCACCCCCAACACTCAATACACTTACATCACACGTCTCTGTTTGATTTATTTAGAGTTGGGCTCATGACCTGGAGAATACTCTGTTCCTGCTGCTCATGTTTTGATACGTATAAACTGTTTCTAAGGGAGAGTGAAAATGAGGCCAGGGCTTCTGAGAGACCTAGATGGCATCCTTCATCATGAATTTAATGAGGAAAAGCAAAAGGGCCTTTTTTATGACGTATATGATCCACAATGTCTCCCACAATTTAAATAGAGGCGCAAAGAATGGCCTAGAGCACGAGTACACAAAACTGCATGTGACAGCATCTTCATTTTTAGCACTTTGATCAATTTAACCTCCTTTTAGCGCTGATTCCTTTTTGTTAATCCCTTTCACTGATACCGATAGGAATTAAGGGATGCTAAAAACACATAAAGCACGTGAAGCACCACCATTCACAGTTTAGTTATGGATGTAGTGCCATGGGTTTCAGTGCAGGTACTCGCTAATGACACTTATATGTAGTAATGCACCGATTGTTCGGTAACCGAAATTGTTCGGCCGAAAATGGCAAAAAAAACACTTTCGGTGTTCGGTGGAATAAGTGGGGAAAAAAAAACGAACAATTAATAACGGCGTTGTAAAATAAGGAAATAGACTGGCCGCTCCGTCCCGTAATGTTGCGCACTACATAAATCGTTGGCCAACCAAAAACTAACCCCATAAGAATTTTACCTAACATTCACCAGGAGGTGGAACCAAAACAACCTAATGCTGGGAAATTTTTCATTTTTTATGTTCAATAAATATTTTCTACCTTGTAATTTTGTAAAAGATTTTTTTCTTTAAAAAGCAAAATGCCTAAATCAAATGTATTTGATTTATGCAATGGTGAAAAAATTGGCAAAATAAATGAAAAACTGCTGAAGAACCATGTTCGGTATTGTTCGGTATTCGGCCAAGTATTATTATTTTCGGTTTTGGTTTCGGCCACAAATTTTCATTTCGGTCACTACTTATATGTACAAACTTGGCTTATGGCTAATTTCCAAATGCAATAACTGATTGATTTTGATCAAGTGAGATATAAAAAACAAACTGATGCCAATGGATGTTTCACCAATTGGTGGCTTACATTGTTAAACTAGCTTTTACTACTTTATATTCATCACAACTTTAAATGATATACAACATGACAGAGCCAAGTCAACCACATTTATCACACCAGCAATCAACGTTGTGGGAATGTTACATCCTTAATGCAACAAGACATATTGTGAGGTGTAATAATTGCAAAGTGAAGCTTGCTGCCGACACTCTCTTCCAACAATCTTGCAGGGGCAACACAACAGAGAGCTCAAGTGAGGAGACGGACCAAGAACAGTAAGCTTAGCTGCTAGGGAAATGGATGGTTTTGTCCATACTGATCTTTTATGTATCTATCAATTTGCTATGTTGTCTCATCTTGACAACCAGATCAATGGACCTGACAACAGTAGAGTCAGTTATGGCTGTTTGTCTGAGGTAAGAAAACATGAGATTTTTGAGAAATTGAAGTTGTTCTACAAACAAGTCAGCTCTAACATCAGCAAATGTGTTATTATCAGTGGGATAATGAACTTCACAAGGTTCAGAAACATAATGTATACTGCATTACTGCATATAATTCTTATTTCTAGACCAGGCTGTACAGTAAAACGCATACAGTACAACATATGGTACAATAAATCGTACTGAGATGAGGATCACAGGATTAGCACTGTCCCTCCATTATTGGTGCAACTTCCATAGCTGGTGACGAGAAATTAAGCGTGATCAATAATCAAAATAGAGGGAAGGACAGTGACTGACTCCAAGCTTTCAGAGGTTGTAATCACATGAGCATTAACACAAATTGTATTTTTTTATTTGTTCTAAATAATTATTTTCCTTCAGATTTGTTTTATACACATGTTCACACATTTCATCTATGAAGGTCGGAAAAGTGGGCTGTTTAGTTTGTTTTAACCAAACTAACTGATTAATGAAGCCACAAGTATCGAGCTAGAACAGTCTCATAATTCACAAATGCACACGCCGATCCACAAATGCACAGGATAAAATTCACAAATGCACACGCCGATCCACAAATGCACAGGACAAGATTCAAAAATGCACAGACCGATTCACAAATGCACAGAACAATTTTCACGCGCATAGGACAAGATACACAATTGTATTATTGATACACACACAAATATAACCTGATTTACAAATGTTTTTTTGTCTGTGAGCTGCGCTGGATTTGCGTGTGACTTTTGAGACTCCCCTGACGGGACTCGATCCACAAATGTGTTTTTTTAACATGGAAGGATCTGCAACCAATCAGATATCTTCCTTTGTTTCAGCCAATCTTAGATGTGTATCTTGTCCTACGCACGTGTGAATCGGTCTGTGAATTTGTGAATTTTGTCCTGTGCATTTGTGAATTGGTCTGTGCATTTGTGAATTTTATCCCGTGCATTTGTGATTTTTATCCTGTGCATTTGTGAATCGGTCTGTGCGTTTGTGAATTTTATCCTGCGCATTTGTGAATCAGTCTGTGCATTTGTGAATCTTGTTCTGTGCATTTGTGGATCGGCGTGTGCATTAGTGAATTGGTCTGTGCATTTGTGAATTTTGTCCTGTGCATTTGTGAATCGGTCTGTGCATTTGTTAATTTTGTCCTGTGCATTTGTGGGTCGGCGTGTGCATTTGTGAATTATGAGACTGTTCTAGCCCCATACACAAATCTATTGGTTCGTATATCTGAGTGTCTCTGCAGCGTTCACATCTTATTTCGGACACTTTATGTTGTGGCAGCCTTTTTTTCTTTGACAGGAAACCCTAAGTCACTAAATCTGCTACCAGAGTTTTTTTTATTACTGCAAGTGTAAAGCCCTGAATTAAGAGCTGATGAATAGGCAGGAAAGGCTCTTATCAGGGACAGCTGCGAGAGTCATTCATCAGTGGAGAATAATGGAGGCGAAAGATGAGTGGGAGAACTCGGTCTATTGCTTCACGGTATAATAGTCCTACATATTCTCAGCGTCCTGGAATAAGTGAGTACACACATATTTGTTGCTCTTGGCATTTTGCACAACGTGCCAAACAGATTTCGCAATCCAAGAATCTGCCATGTGAAAAACCATTTTAACAACTCCATGGGCAGTCTGAGAAGAGCACAGCAGTTCTCCCTGCTCTGTAGCTGTTGATATAAGAATGAATGTTGCTGAATTTTTTGACAAGACAGAGACCGAATCCAGTCACGGTGCAGGCATTTGTTTGACTTATCGTGTTTATGTAGGCAATTATAAGTGACACATTAACTGCATACACTTGGGCTCTACTGTCTACTTCCCTATGTAAGTTATTAACACTAGTAAGAGTGTAAAATGCTCTAATAAAATCTGTCCAAATGTTTTGTGATAATTACATTGAATTAGATTATGAATATTTTGAATATGGTCATAATCAACAGTGAGCTAATAGTGTCCCAAAACAGCACTACTCACTAGTCTACAGCGACACTACATGAGAGGAGAGTATATTTTCAACCTTAGTTTTTTATAACGCCTTAGGTATATACTGTAAAAGATGTGTGCGTATTATTTTTTGATGGGCTAAGTTCATAAGTATAAATACATTCAAAACGCTTTGAATCATTCAAATTCAATCAGATGTTGAAACTCAGTGGAAGGAAATGAACACAGTTTGAGGGATTAGTCAAACCTTGTCCCCATTTACATGAAAACACAGAAACGATACCCTTTTGGCAACAACTTACAATGAGATAAACTAAATTTAGTTACTTACTAATCAGGAATCGCTGCTAGTGAACTTATGAGTTATGAGAAAAAAGAGTGGTTAGTAAATCAAAACGTAAATAAAATAAAATAAAATAAGACTAATTGAAAATGACTAGATAGTTTATAACTACTTATGTAATTATTCGTAATTATAAAATAATAATAAGGCAACTGAAATCCATACATGACCTTGCTCTTCACCGTAGTGATTAAATCTGAATCAGTTAACAATCCTAAATGATTAATAACTCATTCATGACCAATAAATCATACATTAGTTACTTGTTTAAGTAGCTGACTAGCGGCCCATCAGTGTTTTAAGATTACATGTCCATTGTAGTGGGTATTTACTGTTTATTTAGTCATTTACCTGTTCGTTAGTTATTACTTTTCTGTAATCTCAAGTATTGGTGCTGAATCACTGCTGGATTTCTATTCGATAATTCGTAATGAAGTACATCTTTCTTCATCCATGTGATAAATGATCAATACTTCATATACTACAAACATTTTCTGTTTACTAAGTAGTTTGTGTAGTAAAACTTGGTGTCTCACATGTTCCATTTTACTCTCTAAATCCACTCTATAATTTCAACAGAATTAAATACTGACTCTGTCATTAACTATATGCAATATATACTAAATATTGTTGTGGATGCATTTAAATGTGAGGATATTTCCTAAAGCTAAATAACAATGGATAAGAAATACGATGTTTGAAGTAGAAATTTCCTAAAACATAAGGACACTATGATTGTTTCCCTTCTTGCTTGCTCAGCAACTTGGATTACCCACGCGTGTTAGGGGTAAATGGCCGTGATCACACGGGTTATCGTTGTGAAAGCACATTTTGACAAAAGTGCCAGGCTTTTTTTTTTTGTCAGCTATCTCAGGTCCTGTAAAACAGGCCAATTTACATTTTCCAGAAGCTTTTTCTGATTTGATGCATTTTCTTTTTTTTCCAAAATTGCTCTCTGTTCACCAAAACATTTGAATGTGAAGTTTGTTCCTCTAGACCCCACGCACCGATCATCCCAGCCCATGCATCTATCTGTACGTGGGGTCGGCCCCAGTCCCCTAATACACAATTCATCTCAAAAATAAGCATCTTCCAATTGTCTCTGTTGGAATGGCACATGACTGGTAGTAACATGTCTGATGGGTTTAGTAATATAACCAGTAAAAAAAAAGTTAAAAGAAATCAGGGGGGATGGTGGATTTTATCATATGGGGACAGATAATTTGTGCTGATTACAAATAATATAATATATTACAAATAATAGCAGTGACCAAAACAGCTGCAGAAATACTGCAGGAATGACATAGCAGCAGTTAAATGCAGCCTTCTGTAAGCTTTAAATATCCACTGGGCTTACATCAAATACATCAAAACACAACAATAAAAAACACTTTTCTGAACTTATCAATATGACTCTGTCCTTCACAGGATAAGTAAAATGGATCACTGCAAAAACTCCTGCAAAATCTTAACAAGAATATGTCTCATTTTAGTAAAACAAATCTCATTACACTTAAAACAAGACTCATCACTGGAAAAACAACAATTTTCACCTGTTTCAAATAGATTTTCACTTAAAATAAGTGGAAAAAACAGATACAAATGTTCATAAATTGTGAATGAAAAGGGAGCAGAAAGAAGAATAATCTTATCTAATCTGCCCCTTTTTCCAAGAAATAAATTCACAAATAACATAAATAAAAAAAAAAAAAAACAACAACTACTAAGTAAATAAAAAACTAAAATAAAATTACCGCCGCCTATGGGTATGTCAATCAAACTTAACTAACATATTTCATTATATTTACTTAACATACTGGCTTTAATTGTTCTTTTGAATGTAATGTTTGATTTGGATTCTTTGTTTTCTTTATTCAGATTGTTCCATAAACTGATTCTTTTCACAGAAACACAACGTTCCATCAATTTAGTCCTGAATCTTGGTTTTTTAAAGATCTCTGTTCCTTTTAAGTTATACTTGCTTTCTCTTTTTTCAAATCTTTTCTGAATGTTGATTGGTAAAGTTTTTTTATGAGCTTTAAACACAATTTGCAGAATACTATAGTCTACTAAATCATGAAATTTCAACAATTTTTACTGAAGGACTAATGGATTTTTTGGATCTCTATATCGTTTTCTACTGATTATTCTTATGGCTCTTTTTTGCTAAATGAAAATTGACTGAATATAAATGTTTTACAGGCATTTATTTCCCCAAACTTCAACACAGTAGGTCAGATATGGAACAATCAGAGTGTTAAAATGTACAATGCTTTGTTGTCCAATGAATCCTTTACTTTGTGTAACAGAGAAATTGTTTTTGATATTTTTATCTTTGTATAATGTATATGTGATTTCCAATTCAAATTGCCAATACGTAAAACTCATTGAAAATCAGAAATAGCTGCAACTCGATCAGCTTCTCTCCAAGCTCTGAGCTATTCTTTATCCTGCCAAAATTCATCCTCCATGCCTTCCTTCTCACTTAACTAAATCCGTCAGCTCCCTTTACAATGTAATGACAGGCCCCCTCATTCAGCATCATTCTATTATCAATTCTCATTTGGCGAGTCACGGTTAAGCCCGTTTCAGATTTAGATCCCAGACTTCTGGCAGCCATAGATCACCTGTCACTTGTCAGAGCTCCGTGGGAGAAAAGAGCAGAAAACTGTCAGAGGCTTTGGGCAGTCTGCCAACAATGGCAGAGAAATGACTTCATTCCATGTACTGGAATTGGTACTTATAACGTGGAGTGACAGAAACCAAATAACTTGTGCATGTTCACACAGTGTTTGCCTCTGGGTATTGTAGTTGTGTACTGGGTGGTTATGGTGTGCACTGCAAGTATCAAGAAATCGTTGATTTCTTGTGCAAAACATTTTCTCCTTAACCCTTGTGCTGTCTTAGGGTCAAGGAAGGAGGAAGAGAAGAAGGGAGGAAACAAGGAAGGAAGGAAGGAAGGAAGGAAGGAAGGAAGGAAGGAAGGAAGGAAGGAAGGAAGGAAGGAAGGAAGGAAGGAAGGAAGGAAGGAAGGAAGGGAGAAAATAAGGAAGGAAGGAAGGAAGGAAGGAAGGAAGGAAGGAAGGAAGGAAGGAAGGAAGGAAGGAAGGAAGGAAGGAAGGAAGGAAGGAAGGAAGGAAGGAAGGAAGGAAGGAAGGAAGGAAGGAAGGAAGGAAGGAAGGATGGAAGGGAGAAAAGAAGGATGGAAGGAAGGGAGAAAAGAAGGAAGGGAGGATGGAAGGAAGGAAGGAAGGAAGGAAGGAAGGAAGGAAGGAAGGAAGGAAGGAAGGAAGGAAGGAAGGAAGGAAGGAAGGAAGGAAGGAAGGAAGGAAGGAAGGAAGGAAGGAAGGAAGGAAGGAAGGAAGGAACGAAGGAAGGAAGGAAGGAACGAAGAAAAGAGGAAGGGAAAGAAGGAAGTGAGAAGGAAGGAGATAGCAGGAGGAAAGAAGGAACAGGAGAATTAGGTCATTTTGACCCAAAGACAGTACAAGGGTTAAAAGACAAGAATATCCTATAAAATGATACGTGTGTGACTGGTTAGCTTCGTAACTTTCAGTCATAAATCTCTCACAGTGCAGATTTTTCTATGGCTTGCACCTGCATAGTCTGGATTACACTTTGCCAAATCAGGAAAATCACTATTGTAAAACGTAGTTTCAAAATCAGCCTCTTTTTGTAGGGCTCATCCTTAAAATACTTGAGGCTCCATCCTTCCTTTCAGGAAGCAAAGATGCAGGATGCAAACTCTCACTGGTAAACTCAATATCACTTTTCATTTCGTCATTTTAAATGAAAACAATATCAATGTCAGAATGTCTAAAGAAGACTTATTATGTTGTTATTTATGTGTTTAAACTGTTCTTTGGTTCGTTGTCTGAATGCAACGTTGTACATTTGAGGCACTTTAGTTATGATTATACCATCGTATAGTATTGAATTGTGAGGTTAATCAACCTTTAAACTTGTTTTTGTCCTTCTAAACTGTCACATGCTTTGTTAACAGATGTCAGGACAGTCACTTCCTGATCTACTCAATGTTTTGGACAGTTCTGTCCACTGTAATGTCAGGAATCAATCACACGTTATCACTTCCACCCATTGTCTACTGTCTACTGTTCACTGTCCTTATATGGTTAGTTCCTGTCAAAGTTTCTTAATAAAAAGCATAATGCAGTAGGAAACCCTTTGGAGAAACATTCTTGTTCTCTCCCCTTCTGCAGAAGTGCGTTAAAACCATTCCGGCCAGTCTTTGTGTTTTCCTTTGGTTACGAAATTGTTTAATGCTGTTTTAGACCTAACAGGAATAGCTCTTAGTTGCAAAATATTGACCACAGCAAAATTTTTAAAGAATTCACCATTGATCAAGACTTTGAGGAGATGGAGACAAGAATATTCGATGATCCACAGGTACCCCGATGGAGATGGACAATGTTAATCCAGAAAGGCAGCCTGCGTTGAGCTGGCAAAATTAAACGATTCCTCAAGGCAGACAAAATTCCTCGATCATTTTTTGTAATCGAATTACTCAAATTATTCGAGGAATCGTTTCAGCCCTAGTGTATTTACAAATGTTTTATACAGTATACACAATATGCTCTATTAATATACCTGAGAAAATGTTGACCTCTAAGAGAACAGTAGCTGCACAAGTAGCAGCTTGAAAGCTTACTCACAAGTCAGAAAGATAAATAGACTTCAGCATATTGAGTTTGCGTCTACTTACTGTAAGTGAAAGTCAGCGGTGTGTCTTTGTACCTGCAGATTATTCTTTGATTTGGACGTTAAGTCCCTGGATGTTGGCAGCACTTTTACTGTAGGAAGGCAGAGTTTCCATTGTACCGAGGTGTTGTTAGCCTTCTCTGATTTAAAAACAAAATGATGCCGGAGTTCCGGCTCCCGCTCTATGGGCAGCGGTCGGTGGTATCCATGACAACATGGGGTCCTTTCACATGTTGGTTGTGCCATAAAGTGCTGTGAAGTGTCACAATGCTTGTGCACGGCCAGTGGCGGATTTAGCAAATTGGGAGCCCAAGGCAAAGGTATGTATGTACCTGTGTGTATGCACATCAGTCCTACTTGACGCCTTCTTCTATTTAAATCATTGTTACCAATGACAATATGGTCTATGAACAAAATGGGTGTGGACCAGTTGTTGGTCGAATAAAAGGTTGAGTCAATTACCTTAGCTAACCAGATGTTAGTGATTGGCGTCTTTCTTCTACTATGAAGAGGATAACAAAAAACAACAGCAGTCAATCATTGGGATTATGAAATAATGTGATATGTTGTATAGTTCAATGATTACGTTTTCTCTTTTTTATGTCTCTGTCCCTTCCTTTCTCTCTTCCTCATCCTCATGCCCGTCTTTACTCTTTCTTTATGTTCCTTTCCCCCCTTTTCTGTTCTTTTCCTGCTCTTTACGACTGTATTTGATGAGTGTTCCATCTGCTTGTCTCTCTGTCCCAGCCTGAATATCACTGTGACATTCAGCAGCAGGAATGACACTTCCCAACTAGCAGCCCCACACCCTTGGGGTGATTTCGGTCAAATTTAAAATTGCCCCAGCCACTCTCATAGACTTCCAAATTTTGGACCCTACAATTCATTTCTAGCGCACACAGTCGGGCTGCAAGATCAACCTTGGCTAGCAACTGCAAGTCCACCACTTCATTGAGGGAGTTACCATTCAGTCTCTGAAATAATGTGGACAAATTGGCTTTTAAAGAATTGGGACCACCAGACCAAGCCTTTTACACTTTTACTCCCTTTCACCACCCTCGTGAAAAAAATGTACATATCCTAAAAAAACACTAAAATCCTCATATATGAATATTTCCCTCTTGACAAACATATTCTCCTCTTGCATGCATAAATTGTTCTCTTTTGGGGGGGGTTCCTGGTTCCTGGTTCCTGGTGTACTCTCTCTTCCTGTCATCTCAGACCCCCCACCAGTTGAGGCAGATGGCTTCCTTCCTTGAGTCTGGTTCTTCCTCTCCGTTAAATAGATTCTTTACTCTCTGTTCTGTCACCTTGTGCTTGCTGAGCGAAGCTGATTGCACTCAAGTGAAGATTCATTGTCGTCTGCTTAGCAGTGTTTATGAATTGAAATGAAATACATTTTGAATTTTAGAATCACATTGAAAGAATGGGATTCAAAATTGAAATTAATTAGATTATACATGAGTTACAATTCATCGGACTGATTCGGACTGTAATTAACTAAAAAAGTTGTGTGCGTTCTCTGTAAAGTGTGTTGATATGACTGTTGTGAATTGGTGTTATACCTCTAAAGTGAATTGAATTGAAACTGAATGTGCATTGTTTATGTTGGCTACAGGTGGCTAACTGATTTATTGTTGCCAACATCTTGCCATGAACTCTTTAGATCAGGGGTCACCAATCCTGGTCCTCGAGGGCCGGTGTCCTGCATGTTTTAGATGTTTCCCTGCTTTAACACAACTGATTCTAATTAATCATCGTCACCAGCTTGTCATCCAGGGCTGCACAATTCTGTTAATGACACAGTCACTTGTATCATGGTGCAATGAAGCAGGGAAACATCTAAAACCTGCAGGGACACCGGCCCTCGAGGACCAGGATTGGTGACCCCTGCTTTAGATGACTGTTACACTGCTTTCAAAGACAGGCAACGCAATGTTGTAGATAGCCTGCACGACATGTGGGGGGATCGCTGAATTGCGTATTGCAACCATAAAAGACTTGAGACCTGATTTGGACCTGTGAGCAAATCCCTGAGACTTGACTTAAAGCAGCACAATGTAACTTTCAGCTTTTGTTGACAACCTGACCTGAATGAATGATCCCTACACATGTGTGATCATGACTAAATCACAGGTAAAATATAAAATTCTTTAGATCAGTGCCTAGACACCAAAACTCAAGTGTTTTATCATTAAGATCCTTTTCGTTTTATCATATGTTCTCTGACTCAAAAACATTACCCAGATGTTCAATTTGGTAATTACAGGTGTTCGGACATGACCTGGACTGAACATTCCTCTGCCCCAATAGCTCAAGTTTCTTCTGTAGAGGACTGGAACACTTCCCAATGACATTAAATAACATTAATAGCTACAAACTATGCTGAATTATTTCTTTAAAGGTATTGTGACATAATTCTTAACATGCTTTTAACACTATTAAAAGTCTTGGCCAATATCCCTCAAATGTGTCTAAAAGGGTGTAACAAGAAAAACTTCACTCCAGTACTCCATGCCTGGCTTTTTTTATGACGGTGTTTTTTGCGCAGTGAAAAACGCTTCCTTTTCCCCCTTTCCTGTCAATCATTGCCCTGCTCCTCCTCCTGTCACGTTTTTTAGAGGGACTTCGTCATAAATTAGAAGTCCAACATACTTACTGACAAAATAAAAAAATACTTTATAACCTGTGAATAACTGAATGTTTTGCAGATCAGCCCTGCACAATTTTACACTTCTCAGGAAAAATTGTAGAAATGTTCTATACATTTTCTTTGCATTGCATTCTTTCCTCTAGTGCTGTAATTCTGTTCAATTGTATTATTATTTTATAAAGCTTCCTCATTGCCAATTACACAATTTTATGATCACTATTATTGTTCTGTGTCTGTTGTTGATATTGTCAGTAATTTTAGAATTACCAAAACCAAAGACGAATGTGAAAACATTCTAATTTTGATTCTTATTGAACATAGAACTCTACATTTACATTTGTATCATAACAAACAATTCTCTCCCGCTTTCTTTTTTCGCCTTCTCCATTAAAACTTTTATTTTCTTCTGATTTTTCACTGCTTCGGCCATGGTAACAACTCCGCGTTTAGTTCACCACCAGTTCTCCTGAGCTCTGCGCTCCACGCCCCGCCCAGCTTTCGTCTCGACTACGAATCAGGAAGGAGGGGGAAGTGACGTACATGTATGCCGTAAAGCAGTCAAAGCCGTAAAAAATGTGTAGTTTTTTAGTGTGGAAGGGTTCCTACCATGCTCCTCAAAGTTACATAGTGCCAGTGAAGGCGATACAGACCCCTCAGACCATGACAGAGGTTCATTAAACCTGTTGGAAGTTAATGTACCATCACAATGACTCTGGAAATAATAGATTAAGGTGGAAAAGTTACATAGTGCTGCTTTAAACTAACAAAAATGTATATTTCTTTTCAGTGATAGCATAAAAAAGGTGCACAAAGCCTGCCCATTGCTCTCACTCCAGTTGCAACTCAAGAGATGTGAATCCATCTTTGTGGCAGCCTGAGAGTGGATTGTAGAGTTTCTCACCTCCTGTCACTCATCTAACTCAATGGGCATGTCACTCTCTTTTGGCCTTCACTTTCCCACCTGACAAAGAGCAATGCTGTTCTAGTGCCCCAGCTGTAATTTCATGTCAGCAGAAAGGGAAAAAAGGATGTATTTACAAATTTAACACACAAGCTGACAACCAACCTGAAATTGTCAACTGTGCCGAACCTGCACCCAGAGTTACTGCATCAATTTGCACATTTGGAAACTGAAACATTTCTGTAAATCCAAGCTATAGCCTTTTCCTGAATAAATACTGCTGGTTTTCAGCCCTGAGAAGAAATGTGGAAGTTGAAAACACACAACTGAAAGATGCAGAGACTATTAATGTGAAATAATGTTGTTTTTTTAACGCATGAACAACACGCTCTGCTTGGGGCCCCCGCCTGCCCATGGTGTGGAAAATCAGGTAATTTCAAGTGCAGTAATGTTCTGGTCTGAAACGAGAATAACCTTTTGAATGCTAAATTCCACTTCAAAGCCCTGCACAACGGTTCTCTCTTTACAAAATAAACAAATAAAAAGGTGTTTGTATGTACGATTCATGTGATGAGTCACTACCAAAGTACTTTGAGCCTCAAATGTCTCCTGTTAGCAGGTAAACAGCTAATGTCGCTACTGTCAAAGGCAGAGCACGTGTGGTGATTTTCAACAGAAACGCACGGGCTCTGTAGCAACACACTTTAACCCTTGTACTGTCTTTGGGTCAAGGAAGGAAGGAAGGAAGGAAGGAAGGAAGGAAGGAAGGAAGGAAGGAAGGAAGGAAGGAAGGAAGGAAGGAAGGAAGGAAGGAAGGAAGGAAGGAAGGAAGGAAGGAAGGAAGGAAGGAAGGAAGGAAGGAAGGAAGGGAGAAAAGAGGAAGGGAGGAAAGAAGGAAGGAAGGAAGGAAGGGAGAAAAGAGGAAGGGAGGAAGGAAGGAAGGAAGGAAGGAGAGAGCAGGAGGAAAGAAAGAAGGAAGGGAAAAAGAAGGGAAGAAGGAAGGAAGGAAGGGAGGAGAGAAGGATGGAAGGAAGAAGGAAGGAGAATTAGGTCATTTTGACCCGAAGACAGTACAAGGGTTAAACAGCAATAGCTGAACAGCAGCCCCTTCATAAGGAAGGAAGAAAAGAGGAAGGGAAGAAAGAAGGAGAGAGCAGGAGGAAGGAAGGAAGGAAGGAAGGAAGCAAGGGAGAAAAGAAGGAAGGAAGGAAGGAAGGAAGGAAGGAAGGAAGGAAGGAAGGAAGGAAGGAAGGAAGGAAGGAAGGAAGGAAGGAAGGAAGGAAGGAAGGAAGGAAGGAAGGAAGGAAGGACGGACGGACGGACGGACGGACGGACGGACGGACGGACGGACGGACGGACGGACGGACGGACGGACGGACGGAAGGAAGGAAGGGAGAAAAGAGGAAGGGAAGAAGGTAGGGAAAAAGAAGGGAAGAAGGAAGGAAGGAAGGGAGGAGAGAAGGAAGGAAGGAAGAAGGAAGGAAGGAAGCAAGGGAGAAAAGAAGGAAGGAAGGAAGGAAGGAAGGAAGGAAGGAAGGAAGGAAGGAAGGAAGGAAGGAAGGAAGGAAGGAAGGAAGGAAGGAAGGAAGGGAAAAAAGAATGAAGGAAGGAAGGAAGGAAGGGAAAAAAGAATGAAGGAAGGAAGGAAGGAAGGGAGAAAAGAGGAAGGGAAGAAGGAAGGAGAGAGCAGTAGGAAAGAAGGAAGGAAGGGAGAAAAGAAGGAAGGGAGGAAGGAAGGAAAGAAAGAAGGAAGGGAGGAAAGGAGGAAAGAAGGAAGGAAGGAAGGAAGGAAGGAAGGAAGGAAGGAAGGAAGGAAGGAAGGAAGGAAGGAAGGAAGGAAGGAAGGAAGGAAGGAAGGAAGGAAGGAAGGAAGGAAGGAAAGATGGATGGAAGGAAGAAGGAAGGAGAGTTAGTCATTTTGACCCAAAGACAGTACAAGGGTTAAACAGCAGCCCCTTCAACGTCGTGAGGGACTGAGAGGCATCGTTTCCATCAACTACGTGTATGGAGTTTATTTTCCCTGTCAGGGCAGAAGTACGCTAGCCTGTCATCTGTAAATATAAATAGGTTTGTGTTAAACCAGCTGGCTCAGTGCAAAGAATCATAAATAACGGGGAACCTTTTGGCATTTCCAGGTTCATTTTGTCAGGGTAAAAACAAGACTGAAGAAAAACCGGTTGCTCGGCGGCTGCTGAAACAAATAAGAGCTGAAGAGGACTAACTCTTGAAGCCAAAGAAATTCAAGTGTAAGTCATATCCTAAGTGCACCTTTCAGATCTCTGTTATGGAAATCATTACATGGGCTTGGGAACAAATGTTGCTGTCTAAGAATATTTACTGTCTTTGGAAAGGGCGGCTTGCACATCTGGAAATGCACTATGAATCTTAAAGGCATATACGGTCTTTAGACATTTCTTTATTTTTCAGGGAAGACCTTGCATCTTTCAGCAAGACGATGCTAAATCACCATAAATGAAGCTTGTCTTTTCAGTGGAAGTGTCCAGATGCTGTACTGCCTGACCTACTGCCCGGGTCTTTCATTAAGGAGAAACGTTTGGCACATGATAAAACCAAACATTCATTTAAAAAAAGGGAAAAAAGAGGCAACTAAAATCCTATATAAAAATGGGACATCCTTCCTCTTCCAAAACTCCAGCAAATGGTCTTGTCGGTTCTCAGGTGCATGTGGGCCATTGTTAAGTGAAGAGGGGGATACAGAGTGATAAATATCACAATTGTTGGTGGGTTATTTCCTCCATTAAAATGTTTAATACATTTTCTACGCTCTATTTTGAATAAAATCCAGTTTTATGAAGTGACCCAGATGTTTTCGCATTAGAGTTGTATTTGAATCGATTCAAAGTCTAGTCATAGCACTTGAGATGCAGTATCTGCTTGACCTTAACATATATATATATATATATATATATATATATATATATATATATATATATATATATATATATATATATATATATATATATATATATATATATATATATATATATATATATATATATATATATATATATATATATGTATTAGTGCTGGCCAACGATTAAAATTTTCTATCTTAATTAATCCATGATTTCTGTAAGGGGGGAATATATATTGTTTTTAGGCACTACCTTGTTCTCTATAGCTGATATAACATAAATTACTCCTATGTGGGATCAATAAAGTTCTTATTTTTGCCATCTGAGAAAATTTAATATATTATATTTGGTGCCTAACTGTTTCCCAAGTATATTAGTGCGTGTGTGAATGAATAAATGAGACTTAAAACGTACATTTATTTCTAGAAAGGCGCTTTATGAAAATAAGGAAAAAAGAGGAAAAAAGAGGAAAAAAAAGAGAGAAAAAGAGGAAAAAATAGGAAAAAATGAAAAAAAAGAAAAGAGGAAAAAAATGAAAAAATGAAGAAAGAAAAGATGCAAAAAAGAGGAACAAAGATGAAAAAAAGATGAAAAAAGTGAAAAAAGCAGAAAAAAGAGGGAAAAAACGAGGAAAAAAGAGGAAGAAAGTGCGTGTGTGAATGAATAAATGAGATGTAAAACGTACATTTCTTTGTAGAAAGGCGCTTTATGAAAATAAGTCAATTTACTTGTAATAGTTTACCGCGCACGTTTACGTCTTGCCACATCCAATATGGCGGCGTCGTTGACGTATCGCAGCAGCTCCATGGAAGGAGACGGAGATGTGTCTATGGGTGGCCACCATTAATATATATATATATATATATATATATATATATATATATATATATATATATAAATAAAAACGGTGCCTCCTTATTGTATTAATCTCCCGACACCGCCATGTTTTTATCTCTTGACACTGCAGTTAGACGGCAAGATATTGATTTTTGCTTTTCTTCCTGCACTTAGGTGAAGGGGGTATCCATCACCTGCAGGAAGCCCAGCCATGTGAAGGTTTCTGGTGTTACACTAGGCTCACGAAATCCTCTACTTCTCACTGGAACTTCTGTACTGACTGAGGATCTACAAAAAACAAAAAAAAAGACAATCCTTAATCCTGCTTCATAATCTCAACCTCCACCACCTCCACATTGTAACATGTTTCCATCGGGGAATTAGATGCCATTTCCTTGAAAGACCCGCATTATGATTTGCATAGAGTGTTTGTCAAGTTCGAGGAAAGAGGAAAGAGGAAAGTGGTGGGTAAAGCCAGAGGAAAAATAACATGTCAACTCCTAATCCATTCCTTCCATTGATATATGTATGGCAGGCTTAACTGAGATTTAAATAATTCAAAGTGCTTGCTTTGCCAAAGCTCCATAATCAGCTTGCGAGCTCAAGGAAGCAGATAGAGTGTACAGTTCCATACAGGGAGAGGGATTGCTCAGCCCACATGAATAATTAAGCAGAGGTGGGGGGTTTGGCTCTGGAGGGAGAGCCTCATTTACTGACAGATCTGAGGTCAACGCGCACTATTTCTGCACGAGTGCATCTGTTTCCATGACTGGTTGCATAATGACCTGCAAGTGTGGATGAGGAGGCACTTTTTCTTTGTGCCACCGTCAATGATTTAGCATTTTAACAGCAAATATCCAGACCCAAATAAGGTTCATAACATCATCCAGCATTTATGGCTGCATATGGTTCGCATTAGTGGTAACTCAGTATATTATAACATATGGAGTTATTTAAAGCCTTATTAGTTAAGACATAGCTTACTGTGTTGGCCTGTACTGCTTTTTTATGCAATTTAAAGGGGACCTATTATGGCATTTAATGTATATTTCAAACAGGCCTTGAATGTCTTAAAATCAATCAAAAGCTTGTTTTTTTCTATATAAAACAGAAATTCAGCCTGTGGGCCATGTCTCTAGTTTTACCAAAGATACTCTATACAGAAGATTACCGTTACTGCCAATGGTATGAAATGGTATCCACTTCCTGTCTCCTAAGTGGGCGTGGTCGCCCCTCTCCCCACATCGTTTTGGAAAATACAACACTAGATACAGTACAACTTTCTTCCAAAAAGACATAAATAATAAAACTTCATTTTATCCGATGGGAAAACGATGAGAGCCAAATCTCGCGAGAATGTGTTGCTCAGACAGAGACAGAGACAAAGTTCATTTTCTCGTAATCTGTCGGTCTGAAAATTGCCATTTTGGTGTCAGAATGTTCAGAAGGTTTGTGGTTTTTGGAAAATGGGTCCCATATTTACTTAGGTTACTATGGGGCGAAGGAATTGGTAATAATCTGTGCTCACATTCACTTTTCCCATAGGACTCAATAGACTCAGGACCTACTTCCTGTCTCCTAAAGGGGCGGGGCAGTCACGTGACACAGATACAGGAAACCCAACCGTAGTGGGCTGTCTCGTTTATTGAACGTCTCTGGTTTTACCGCTTCTAACCTCCGTTTCTATGAGGGATTCTGAGGGGGCGGGGCTATGATAATGAGGCCCTGTGCTGATTGGCTGCTTGAATGACGTGTAGCAGGGGAGGGACAAAGCCTCTCTGGGCTGAAGAGCCGGCTGCGTACACTATTAAACCGTGTCCCATGCGAGGGAGCTTCTGCCACAAAATCAATTCCATTGCTTTATTTTTTTTGTATTGGACTGTCCTAACTGGCCGCGAGTTTAACGGTTTCAGTGTGGACAGAGAGCGTCCGATGTCACGCAGCTCGACGCGATAGTCGGACGCTCTCATGCAGTTACACGCTGTAAACGGATCTTAAAACCTGATTTACGGTTCTGCGTTAAATCGACGCGTACCCTACGCCGTAGGCTCTGCGTTGGTGTTACACGGAACCATAAATCAGTTTTTCGTCCCCTCGTCTTCACACAGGAAGATTTAATTGAATTCTTTCTAAACAGGTACACCAGTTATTTACTCATATTCCTCATCATTTCATTTCTTATGTTACAAGACAAATGAATCATGTTAACTGTAAAGAAATCACAACACTGAAGGTTTCACAAATGACAACTTTATTGTTAAAAAAATAAAACATAAGTTGTATATAAATAACTTTTATGCACTATTGCTGGCTCAAGGAAGGACTGTGCGTCTTCTGAAGGTGTCGTTGAAAAGCTTCAGGTGCTTGGAAGATCTGAAACCATGAACAGAAAAAAATGTATTACGGTACGAATAGAGCTCCGGTGCAAAGATTATACTGTAGACAAATATAAATAACAATACCGTCACTTACCGCTGACTCGTGTGCAGTTGCCGGGTTCTTACTGTGGGTACTGATCCTTTTATGAGGGTAAGTGTCAATGTAAAAACTGTCCCCTCGCTGTGGAAACAGTCACCGCTTCCAAACAATGGCGGACGCTCCGGCCGGCGGAGTTGGTTGTGGGTGTGGTTTCAGCAGCGGAGGCCGACCTATGGAAATCTGCTCCTATTGTGACGTCACGATGGGAGCAGAATCTGAACGGCTCGTAGAAACCACATCACACTGGACGGCTCATCCGGGCGGCTGTACAGACACTGCAGAATCTGGTTGCTTTCCTCCTTCTCTGAGTTGGCAGGGTGAGGGGAGACCACTTTATATATGTTAAAGCAAGAGAAAAGGAAGGAAGGAAGGAAGGAAGGAAGGAAGGAAGGAAGGAAGGAAGGAAGGAAGGAAGGAAGGAAGGAAGGAAGGAAGGAAGGAAGGAAGGAAGGGAGGGAGGAAAGGAGGGAGGAAGGAAGGAAGGAAGGAAGGAAGGAAGGAAGGAAGGAAGGAAGGAAGGAAGGAAGGAAGGAAGGAAGGAAGGAAGGAAGGAAGGAAGGAAGGAAGGGAGGAAAGGAGGGAGGAAGGAAGGAAGGAAGGAAGGAAAGGAAGGAAGGAAGGAAGGAAGGAAGGAAGGAAGGAAGGAAGGAAGGAAGGAAGGAAGGAAGGAAGGAAGGAAGGAAGGAAGGAAGGAAGGAAGGAAGGAAGGAAGGAAGGAGAGAGGAAGGGAAGAAGGAAGGAGCGAGCAGGGGGAAAGGAAGGGAAAAAGAAGGAAGAAAGGAAGGAAGGAAGGAAGGAAGGAAGGAAGGAAGGAAGGAAGGAAGGAAGGAAGGAAGGAAGGAAGGAAGGAAGGAAGGAAGGAAGGAAGGAAGGAAGGAAGGAAGGAAGGAAGGAAGGGAGAAAGAAGGAAGGGAGAAAAGAAGGATGGAAGGAAGAAGGAAGGAGAGAGCAGGAGGAAAGAAGGAAGGAAGGAGAGAGCAGGAGGAAAGAAGGAAGGAGAATCATTTTGAGCATCTTTTGAAAAGCATGTCCACGTGAGTGTAGATAAACAATTATATCTGCTCCGGGTGTGCTCTTTTTTGGATATAATGTTCAAAAAGTGATGTTAAAATGATCCGGACCAATGATTTTTTTATTTTTTTTGTAGGAGAATGACCTTCCTGTCCCCCTGCTGGCATGTCTGTCCTCCTCTCTCGGAGCAGATACACAGATGGCATGAGGCAGCAGCGGCCGGGGCGAAGGCCCGTCTGCCAGTCTGACAGCAGGTCAGCGCCAGCGGCTGCTTATTGTGCAGCAGCCGCAGCAACAGCCATGCAAGCTCCATATGGCTGCATGCAGCTGACCACACACAACACAAACCCAACTGTAATGCCATGCCGTTAGTAAGTGACAACACGGCCCCGTTCTGCGGTCAGCTGTAACGGATGTGAAACAATTACAGCTGAACAAAGACAAAGACCAACTGACTAATGAGGATTTGTTTTGAAAGTTAATGAAATGAAAACAAAAACCCCTGTATTGTTTGCTTCCAGAAAATTAATCCGCAGAGGTCTCGGTGAGAAAAGTGTGACCCTCTTTATCATATTCACTCCCACATCCAGTACTGGAGTTGAGGGGGGATGAGGGGGGATGGCATCCCCCCCTGAAATAAAAACAGTCCAAATCATCCCCCCTGTAAAACTGCCATCCCCCCTTTCCATCCCTTATGTCATTTCATCAATGAATGTGGGTTTTACTGCTATTTCAACATTTAGAGTCATCACCAGAAAAATAACTTATTTGACAATTTTCATCTGTTTCAAGTAAATTTACACTTGAAATAAGTAGAAAAATCTGCCAGTGGGACAAAATTTATCTTCTCATTACAAGCAAAAAAATCTTGTTTCACTGGCAGATTTTCTACTTATTTCAAGTGAAAATCTACTTGAAACAGGTGAAAATTGTTTTTTTTCCCAGTGATGAGTCTTGTTTTAAGTGTAATTAGATTTTTTTTTACTAAAATGAGACATTTTAACTAGAAATAAGACAAATATTCTTGTTAAGATTGTGAGTTTTTGCAGTGATCCATTCTACTTATCCTGTGAAGGACAGAGTCATATTGATAAGTTCAGAAAACTGTTTTTTATTGTTGTGTTTTGAAGTATTTGATGTAAGCCCAGTGGATATTTAAAGCTTACAGAAGGCTGCATTTAACTGCTGCTATGTCATTCCTGCAGTGTTTTGGTCAGTGCTATTATTTGTAATATATTATTAATAATCAGCACAAATTAAAATTTTTACAACTCGAGTACTGCCCACATCCACAGTCTGAAGGTGGACTTGGCAGATCTCTAAACCACATTTGCACTGTGAATGTTTGATGGACTTGTTTGTGGGGTCAGGTTAAGCGTATTATGTTAGTCTGTGCTGTCCATTAGATGACTATCAGATCACATTTCATGAGGACTTATTCCAGAAAACAATTTATTTCCTCATGGTTCACATACGTTTTGTGCCACGGTCCATGAGCTTAGATGTAATATTTTGTTAAGCACTTTTTAAACTTCTTCTTGGTACTCCCCATCTCCTGCCTGCTAACAGCTGGAATAGGCTCCAGCAGGCCTTTGTGATGATGAGTGGGAATAAAGGAAGTAAAGAAAACCGATTAAAGGGCATCAGTCAAATGGTTAGGATTTGTTTTTTAAATGAATGAGTTCAAAATTCTTTGTGCACTTCCACATCGCTTTGGAGACTAGGTGGGGTCACGCTCCCACCAACTGAAAAGGATGCTGCATCCAAGCTCGAGGACAGAGCTTCTCTAAACTCTAACTATTCCTGGACAGAGTCCCTCTGTCTTATGAGTTAAAATTCACACAAAGTGTGTGAATACACTTCTTTATCTGTTTCGAATGTCCTGAATGCAGGCTGTAGATATAAAAAGCAAATGCAACCTTCTGTATAAATTCATTTAGAGTTGAAAGGATGATGATGTAATCCAAATGGATTATAAATACTGTATATGGTAACTTCTGTTGGTGTAGATTCATGGAAGTATATGTGTGAGTCTAATGATGTCACATCTGCTTTACTCCTTTGTTTTGCTATTCCTGCCCAACCATTGCTGTTTTAAATGTTAGTTTTTAGTTTTTTCTCTTCTCCCCTCTGTGGGGTTGCTGGTGGCCTGGGTTCCGGGTTCTTCCTTGTCGGCCTCTGGTCTCGCGGGTGGCGGGGTTGCTCCCCCACCATAGATACACTTCAGGTGGAGCTTTGATAGGATTATTACACACACACACACACACACACACACACGCACACGCACACGCACACGCACACGCACACGCACACACACACATAGCCACACAGACATACATACACGCACACACACACATAGACATACACACTGGCTTGTTCACCTGCATGCTTGCTCTGTAGTTTTTGGGGTTAGTTAGTCATGGTAGCCTAGCTTAGACTGGATCTTGAGATTTGGGTCAATCGATCCTCGTTTTTTTGTCGGCTCAGTGTTGGTTTTGTGTTTCGTTTGTGGTTTTTCTTGCAGATTTCCATTGCTCTACGTGTGCCTCCGTGTGCTCTTGCTTCCTGGTTTAGCAGTGGAGTGTCACCCCCCCCCCCAAAAAAAAAAAAAACTCTATGTATGTTACTATGTATGCATATATATATATATATATATATATATATATATATATATATATATATATATATATATATATATATATATATATATATATATATATATATATATATATATATATATATATATATATATTAAATATAGTAATAATGCACATATATATGTCTTAGGTTTTTACCGGCATGGTATCGACCATTCATATGTGTGCAGACAAGGTAAGAAAAAAAAGTTAGTTTTTATTTGATATTTGATAATAAATGCATACATAAAACTACAATATGTCTGAAAGGAATAGATGACTGTCAGTCAACAAAATGTAAATAAAAAAACCATGTTGGGCTTTTCAGACATCTTCTTACCTAACCTTGTCTTCAGGTGTTGGTTTGTTAGGTTTAGGGAAATATTGTAATTTGGGTTCACAATAAAACATTTACTAATTACACAAAATGATCTGCAGTTCCCTACTCTGCAAAAGACACTAGTAAAAACATCAGCAGTGATCTCAGAGAAGTTGTTGTTGCCATCCATTTGTCTGGGAAGGATTACAAGGTAATTTTCAACTATTTGTGGTCCATCTTTCTACAATGGGAGAAGGTTATTCACAAGTGGAAAATATTGAAAAGCAGCTGCAGGTAAAACCAATATGAAATAGAAGAATGCAAAAGCCAAACAAAGATAACTGAAACTAAAAAAGACAAACTCAGAAGGCAGAAAAGACTAATTCTCCTGAAACATATCATCAATTCATCCCACTGCATTCAAAGTGTGCCTCCTTCTACAACAGTTCTGCAGTAAGAAGTATTACAAACAGCATAACTAACTTGTTGCCGCACGGAGGCCCGCCCTCGCCCCCTCCAGCCCATATTTGGTGCACACTCACTCCAAAATTTACAAATCTTGTACAAACCAAAGGTCTATTAGATCCTATCCAGTAAAGTATTTAGTCCAAAATACATTATTATACCAGTAAATATCCACAAACAGCCGCTCTTCATCTTGACCATCGCCGGAGAAGCACATGTTTTTATTTATTTACACTTTGTAACTCCTCGGTCCTGCACGTTTTCAGACGGGAGAGCACAATGCTAAAATGGAGCAGACACTCTACATTGATTGACAGGTCATCCGGCCATACAGGAGCTTCCTGTCCCCTCATAGCAAATGAGCGCCTGTGTTGGGGCGGGACGAGCACGTCCGCCTTTTGTCATGAGAAAAACCTAGGCAATTGCAGCAATCGTATAGCCAATGAAATGCTGAACACAACGATATATATATGGTATCTTCAACGGTTCAAAAGTTATGCCCATGGGACATAATTGTTATAATAAAACTCTTTGTAAGACATAGTCTTACAAAAACATGTGTAAAATACTCATTTTATGTGGTATTGTTATCAAATTTGAACTTGCACTAGATAAGGCTTCAGGCTGTGTCTCAGTGTGTTTTCAAACCAATAAGTCACAAATTCACTCATCTGCAGACATCTGATTACAAAACAAATTTCCGGCTGAAATAAAAACCTTCTATTTTAGTGTGTTCAAACTGAGATTACTGAATAATAGTAGTAGTTACAGTGATTCTGAGTTGGGGGAATAACTTCAGAGTGTTACCTTTCCAAAGATACCAGAACCATCCATCTACTTCAAACGGTTCAAGAACAGCTTTACATTTACTTTGGGTATAACTTGGATATGCGTTTTGGGCGACTTTGACAAGTGCGGGAACAAGTTAATTGTCATATGGACACCAAACAAACTTTCCTTTGTCTCGTTCCACCACGCTATTTAGTTTAAACCCAGCATTTGTTGACTGTGAGCTGTAAACTGACACAATACAAATTGTTCACTGACCAAGAATCATAGACGAATCCTGCAGGTCTGTTGCAAGACAGTGTCTGTGATTAACTGAACACGCTTTTTGAAATAATTTCTATCCAAACTAGAGCTTAGATAACGATTTGTGCAATACAGTATTAATGTTCAGGCAAAATAATTGCGATGCGACTGTAAGTACATAGATAATGAGAGCAATTGAGACAATACTGAAGATGAAGATGATAAAAAGAAACTGCTGACATATGCATGCTATGAATAAAGAACACACACACTGAAACTACTGTGATGCTGAAAGCAGCTCTCCAGCCAGCACATCGCAATCAGCCCTTGACTGACAGGACCTGAGGGTTTTCCTTCCCTGCAACATCATATTTTCCTAATCATTCTTGGCGCGGTTACAAATAACCTTCCGTCCATTTCTAGAGATGTTACACTGGGATGTGGCAGATGTGGCAGTGAGGGGGCCCGGAGTCTATCCTAGCTGGTACAACAAATAACATTTTGAAGGAACTGTAATTAAATAATGGGGGCAGTGAATGCACCTCAGCTTCCCTGCTAGTAGAGACTAGCTTGCAGAGGCCTTAACATTGTCAATGGAAATATTATATGCATCTATGACTCAAAATATGGACCACGATCAGAACATTTCAATGCAGTTTTGGGTCCACAGCTTATGCACATTTTTGGTAAGTGCACAAAAAGAATTTGCCCAACCCATGAGCTTTTTTTTTTTTTTTTTACTTTTAATTTTAGTTTTATAATACAGAATTTTATGTGCTGTAAAAAACATGACATAAATCAAAAAGCACGGAACATACAGGTCACCAAAGGGGATGTATTATGGTGTATCAAAAAAACAGATATTGCTCTCGGTAATAATGGGTTACTATAGTTCCTGGGTGTGAGAGGAGAGACCAGCAAGCCCTGGGTACGAGCCCCTCCAGTGTACAGTAAGTCCATCCAATATGCAGAGTAGGGAAGGCGTCTTGTCAGATAAATCCGTAAGGTAAAAACCAGTCAGGGGAACAAAGTTGTTAAAACAATTGTGGGTAATGATATCAACAAGGACATTTCCAATGCCAATGTGATTTCCAATCAGTCCAAGATATTAAGTGACAATAAACATCCATCATAGTATAGAAATTAAACACTGGGGGAATTGCTCTATAACAGTCTCTCACTCATATACTTTAGTCATTTCCCCCCAATATTTCTGGGCCTTATCACCACACAGTCTTAGGGAGAAGGTCAGCAATTCCATTTCACGTATTTCTTCCACAGTGTTATCCACTCTCTCACCGTCGGTGGTTCCCTCTTAAGCCACTTCCTTGTTATTGACTTTTTGCTGGCTATAAGCAATATATTCAAAAGGTATAGAGTACATCCTGGGGATTGAGTTCAGTTGGTAGATTACACAAATAAACAGATTTCAAGCTATACTCAATTTCAAAGCCAAGAATTGATTTTATCTCTCTAGCTACATCTAGCCAGTAAAGTCGGATCACTGGGCAACACCAAAAGATATGACAGTTGTCGGCCATTGTATTATTACATTGTCTCCAACAGTATCCAGATTAAATTCTACCACCGTGTAGATACAGTATGTCCTTTTCGGGGTTATGAAATACCTGATTATGTTCTTCCATGCAAATTCCCTCCAATGCCCTGAACTGGTAGTGGAGGAGTTACTTTGACATATATTCAACGATTCATCTTCTGACAATGTTATATTTCCTTCCTTCTCCCACATACACTTAACATTCAGGTTTTTAAAAACCCGAATATGAGCAAATTCGGGTTATTCAAAGGGGTTATTGGTGTTTACATGGCCGTGCAAATTCGGGTTATTGCCAATATTCGGGTTTTAAAAGGGTTAGTGATGCATGGAAACGCAGTCACAGTATTTCAGACAGTGTATCAACACAACGAAATTTAAGGTGCTACTCAGATCAGTGCTTTAAAATCCGATCAGTGCTTTAAAATCCATCTTTATTAAGTGTAGACACACTCATACACAGCCACACAAACATATACATACACACACACACATAGCCACAAAGACATGTACACACACACGCACGCATACACACACACACACACACACACACACACACATGATCATATATATACACGCACAGACACACACACATAGACATACACACTGGCTTGTTCACCTGCATGCTTGCTCTGTAGTTTTTGGGGTTAGTTAGCGGTAGCTTAGCTCAGACTGTGATTTGGGTTGATTGCTGCTTGTGTTTTGGTCGGCTCCGTGTTGGTTTTGTTGGTTTTGTGTTTTGTTTGTGGTTTTTGTTGCAGATTTCCAGTACTTGACATGTGCCTCCGTGTGTTCCTGCTTCCTGGATTGGCAGTGGATGTCACCCCCCCACCCCCCACTCCCCCCCCCCCCAAAAAAAAAAAAAAAATCACTGGGTTTGTATGTATATATTTATGTATGTATGTGTATGCATGCGTATATATGTATATATATTAAATATAGCAATAATGCACATATATATGCCTTTGGTTTTTACCTGCATGGTATCAATCATTAATATGTGTGCAGACAAGGTAAAAAAAAAAAAAAAGTGTAGACATTGTTTCTGGTCCAATAAGGTGAAACGAGATGTGTTCACATGATTATGTTCACGTCAGAGTGCCGAACGTAATTTGGAAATCCAGATTAGCAGAGACACCCTGCTAAGAAGTTTGTGTTGGAAAATCTGAATACCTCTCCCACTACAGACTCATTTTTGCCCCGTAAAGGTTCCTGAAAGTCACTACTGCAGGGCCATTCCCACTAATGGAGACACGTGTCAATGATCTGGCCCTTGAAAATCTACCCAGAACTCCCACTAATGGAAATGTACCTATTATTTGCATTTTCTATCTAAAAAAATAGAAAAAAAACCTTCTTAATAAGGTTACAATTAGAGAGATGTTATATAACTGTGTTAATAGCATTAGATTTCAAGTTCCATGTAAAAGCAATATTTCCTGTGGTCCTGACCTGCCATAGTCGAGGTGACGGCACAACAGAATTAGTTATAATATAGAACCATCACCACCGCCTTCACTATGACTGTGCTTTAAAACAGTGCAGCCTGCTTAAAAATGATTTTTGTCAAACTCAATCAGCGTTATGGGGAATGGTATGAAAATGGAGCTTAAGTTGAAAGAGTTATTCCTGCAGATGGAAGCATGCATGCACTGATGATTCACCTCTTCTCTGCATCCATTATGGATGAGGTCCTCCTGGCGCTTTCATGATAGCTTCTTTCATCCCTGCAGAGACCGGAGAACTTTGAACTCCCCTCTCCCTGCACCTTTAACCGTGCTGTACGGTAACAAATCGTAACAAAGGCAAACAAGAATACTGTTTCTGTGGACTACACAGGAGAATCTCTCCTGGCAGTTTACAGAACACGCTACCATTTACATGCAAATGTGTGTTCAGCAGTTCTTGATTAATTAAATCCCCAGGATCTGTACTCTGTTATGCATGAGCATAAAACACAACTATGAATATATTATCCTGTATGTTAAACCCATAATTTGCATAGCAGTTGAAAATGCCAAGAGTTCCTATATCTCTCTATTAGACACAAGCATGCACACAAAACCCCTTTATGGGAGAAATTTATAGATGGCAAGAATTTTGTGTCGCCTTGAAAAATGAGAGTGAACTGAGTTAAGTGCAGCTTTCCAGGGAGCAACTGTGTAAGTCTGTGTTCCTTATGTCGACGGCTGTAAACCGTTCCTTCTATTGCAAAATCAACATCCAGCTTCAGCGTGAGCTGTAAGCCTGTCAGAGGAGGCTTGAAATATGGCCCTCCGCGGACCACCCCGGAGCCGAGCCCAGAATAAGTGCTGATGCTCGTGTTACAGCCGGGGAGTGCTGAGGCTTTTGTTTCAGTCCAGGCACCCGTTCTTCCCCCTCCTCATTGTCCTTTTCAGCGGTTGCATTTGTCATAATGTGCTCCCGGCATGGACACCAGGCCGACATTATTATTAGAGTTGTCCTGATGAATCCATGACAGACACTGCTACTTAACAAAAACAATCTCTCATTTCATTTAAATAGATCACATTGGAATGATCTCTAAAGGATCGTAAGGGTCCAGCCATCGGAGTGGTTTTTTTCTCACTTTGAGACAAACGGAAGATGCAATGACTGATTTATATTTAAATACATTATGAAGCAACTCATAATGTATTTGAATTTCTCTCTACATATATTCTAACGCCTCAAATTTCTTCCTTTACTATCTTTCATTCCTCAGTTAAAGGGGACCTATTATGAAAAACAGGTTTTCTCTTGCTTTAACATAAGTAGGGATGCCCCGATACCATTTTTTTCACACAGAGTACGAGTATTTCAATTTGTGTACTCGCCAATACCGAGTACCGATCCGATACTTCTACCACAAAAATAACTAGGCTAAAAATGCAATTAAAAATGCAATGAATTGGAAGACAGGTTTTATTTGGAAGAGAAATTCAATTTTAAACAAAACAAAAACTCTGCGCTGTCTCGTCGCAGGTACATCAACTGAGCATGTGCGGTGCTTCACCTGAAGCCGTCCGTGTGAAACAACATAAACAATCAAATAGAATTTAAAAAACTAAATGAAATGATGTTACACACTCTTGTACAGTAGGTGGCGGTATGCACCTTAAAGTTGGTTGCGATCCGCCAATAAAACAGAGAAGAAGAAGAAGAACATAAACAATCCCATTCTTACAGTCTGGTTAGCCGCTAGCAGGCTAACCGGCGTGGTGCGTGGTGGTGGGAGGAGAGTGGTGCCCGTGAGTGAGACTGGCAGCGCCGTTTCAGGCCAGATAGTGACAATTAATGTAAGCGAGATGTGAGCAGTGTGGACATATTTCAAAATAAGGGACGACGACAAAAGCAAGACAGACTGCGGGCTGTCGGCGCGGCTAACGCGGCTAACGCGGCTAACGTGGCTAACCGGCTAACGCAGCTAACCGAAATGTAACAATGGGATTGTTTATGTTGTACTGTGAGTTACATGGAGTGTTTAATAAAGTTCCCTGTGAGTAAGGGTAATACTCAACCGTCCAGTTTGTATAATTAAGGAAGATAGAATTTACTGAAACATGGAACAGCTAGCTACAGCCTTGTCCAATCAGGGTGTGCTCCCTTATCACCAAGGGGCCACATTTGCAAATCCTGGCTGGGCTTCGTGTCCATCGGGTTTTTCCGTTGGTCCAAGCCGTGTGGCCACGGTGTCGTAAACTTTAGTCTTGGTTTCGGGCTGTGGAAATTTCCATTGCCCCTTTTGTTCTCCAGACCACGCTGGAGGTGACATAAAACTTTAGGGCTGGCTTTGGTTGAAGGCGCAAAACCCGGCCTTCAACCGGTCAGAGCCTGACTGTTCACATAATCACACATGAATTCATAATACCATATGATTTCATAATCACATGGGCGGTAGCCCAACAACGGTGTAATAATAACTCCGCCGGCCGGAGCTTCCGCCATTTTTTCGTAGCGGTGTATCGCGTCATTCAGGCAGCCAATCAGCACAGAGTCTCATTATCATAGCCCCGCCCACTCAGAATCCTGCATAGATAATGAGGTTAGAGAATGGGAAGATAAAGACATGGTTTAGAGGCTAAATTTCTAATTTATTTAGCAAAAACTATCAAAAGCTTGTTTTTAAGACATTCAAGGCCTGTTTAAAATAGGGATTAGATGCCATAATAGGTCCCCTTTAAGTAAGCAAAAATACAAACTGGGATGTTGTCTTTTATTTGATGAGCAAAATGGGATGCGGTAGAATGTTGGCATGATGCTCAGCATTTGTTTTTACATCAAATCAGGAGACTCGTTACAATCTTAGAGGTGTCTGCAATTTCACAGTACAAAAAGCTAAAAAGGGTATGAAAAGGAGACGTGTCTCCATTACTGGAGTTAAATTCTGGAATGATGCCAACATAAATTTAAAAACATTGTCATTCTCTTTTTGTTTTTAAGAAAATGGTTTGTAAAGCTATTTTTGAAGCTTATAAGTGCAATTGACCATCTGTAAATGTTTCTTTGGTTTTCTATTGTTTCTTTGCCTTTTGTTGTTTCTTTGCTTTTCTATTCTCTTTTTGGATTTCTGGAGGTTGGTAGCCAAAAAAAGAAAGTTGGTACAATAGGATAGGCTTTTATAAGCATTTTGCTTCAGCCTATGCCTTTTCAGTTATTGTTCAACACATTTTTTGGTTTTGTATGAAATGTTAGTGCTGTGCACAATGTTTTTTTTTTTTTGGTGTTGTTTTGTGTTGTGATGACTGAATAAACTTCATTCATTCATCTGCTCTTACTGAGGACAGGGACATAAGATCAATCCGTATGTGAAAAAGAACAGTTTTTTAAGATGTGAAAAAAATTAAATTGAACAAAACAAAAGAAAGATTGCAGACTTTACCTTTTTCTTGTGACCTTTTGGCCGGTACTCAAAGTGACGTTCAGGCAGAAGTCACACGGCGGGGAACTTCTTCACCAGTAAACATGTAGACAGGTGGGAAGTGCTTGACTCGTGCCACGAGGATTTACCGTCAGGGCCGTTTCACTGACGCTCCCTCAGCTCCCACCGCGTCGCAGGTTGTCTGGATGACATGCCAATAAACACGGTGACCTTTTGACCCCCTTCAGACTTTCACCTGCCAGTTCTGCCCCCTCCTCTTCGGCTGTACAGCGTCTGCTTGTCATGTCATGCACGTGTGTGCTTGGTTTTATTCTTTATTTCATTCAAAAACTAAAACAAACAATTCAATACAAATACAAACACAAATGTTCATAAATTGTGGATGAAAAGGGATCAGAAAGAAGAAGAATCTTATCTAATCTGCACCTTTTTCCAATAAATAAATTCACAAAAAATAACATAACTTGAAAATTTAAAAAACAACAACTAAGTAAATGAAAAACTAAAATAAAATAAAATTACCGCCGTCTATGGGTATGTCAATCAAACGTAACTAACATATTTCATTATATTTACTTAACATACTGGCTTTAATTGTTCTTTTGAATGTAATGTTTGATTTGGATTCTTTGTTTTCTTTATTCAGATTGTTCCATAAACTGATTCCTTTCACAGAAACACAACGTTCCATCAATTTAGTCCTGAATCTTGTTTTTTTTTTAAATATCTGTTCCTTTTAAGTTATACTTGCTTTCTCTTTTTTTCAAATCTTTTCTGAATGTTGATTGGTAAAGTTTTTTTATGATCTTTAAACATAATTTGCAGAATACTATAGTCTACTAAATCATGAAATTTCAACAATTTTAAATGAAGGAATAATGGATTTGTTGGATCTCTATATCGTTTTCTACTGATTATTCTTATGGCTCTTTTTTGCAAAATGAAAATTGACTGAATATGTTTTACAGGCATTTCCTCAAACTTCAACACAGTAGGTCAGATATGGAACAATCAGAGTGTTATATAAAATGTACAATGGTTTGTTGTCCAATGAATCCTTTACTTTGTGTAACAGAGCAATTGTTTTTGATATTTTTATCTTTGTATAATGTAGGGATCGGCTGCAGGCTCCCCGTCACCCTGTACAGGACTGTGCAGGTAGAGATAACGGACGGATGGACGATCGCGGTGAGTGGTCTCATCAGTTTAACTGTGTTTATTTGTCCGGATGATATCAATGCACGTTCTTTCATTCCTCGGCATTTAAGACTGCCACTTTCACTATTTCACTTTGAATCAGAATATCCAATTAGAATTCTAATTAGAGCAGCAATGATTGTATTAATTAAATTCATCTCCACAAAAATCAGGCAGAAAACAAGTATCTCATTTACGGCTCAGCATGCTGTTACAAGGAATACGCCTAATGAACTACAAATTTGTCTCTTCAACATTTTTAGATGAGAACAGTCATCTCTGCTGTTTGTGTAGAAATCAGAGGGATTCAACCAATTATTGAATGCATGTCCCTTTCAGGAAATAAAGGGATCAGTTTCACACAGTTTTCCACAGAAACAGCTTAGAGGAGCATCGATGATTAAAAGAATCATTCGTGTTTCTTCCTCATTATATGTGCGTGAGCAGCAGTACGGTGCGGCAAAAAATATTGCACCCCGTCTCTATTGAAGGTAAGGTCATGCTCAACTTTGATTTTAAGTTTTGCAGAGAAATACAATGAAAAGTTAACTCTTTTTATTAGTTTTTATAGTCATTTTTACGGTGGCCGACAAGGGCCAAACGCACTGCAAAGGCCTAATGCGTCTCAGTTAAGGAAAACTGATTTGATTTGTTTATTTGCACAACATAAAAAAACGGTACAAAAGTCTAAATGAACATAAAAAGCATGACAATATGTGCAGGTGAGAAAGGAAGCCCTAAATGGGCTTATTCAAAGTTCTCACCAGGAAAAATACATTGTATTGAAATAATTGCAAGAACAAAAAAAAAAAAAAAAGAAAAAAAAATGGCTTCAAGTACAGAAACGATTCAAATTCACAAACTCAAAACGAGGTACAAAAAGAGGAACGTGGTGCAAATGAAAAAACGTGCTGTAAAAAACAAAGACAAATGCAGCATCATCAAAAGCTCTGCAAATAGAGAAACGATGCAAAGCACAAAACGATATAAAACAAGAAACCATCTTCAAAAGAAAAACGCTTCATAACCGGTCACTACAACCGGAAGTGCTCCAAACCTGCAGGGGGCGCAGCTGACTGAACCACAGTGTTTACATCCATGGTTTAAACATACAGCGGAACGGTAATGTGATTTTTATCTGACTATATATATATATACGATGTTTATATCACTGTACAACGCTGCACATTACAAGACGTTTCTTTATTATATTTTACACCAGATGATACAATGTACCTCGTTTTGAGTTTGTGAATTTGAATCGTTTCTGTACTTGAAGCCGTTTTCCTTAACTGAGACGCATTAGGCCGTTGCAGTGCGTTTGGCCCTTGTCGACCACCGTAAAAAGCCCTGTTAAATGTGATATTAGCATCCATCACGAGGGCTAGCTCTTCTTTTCACTCCTGGCATCAACATGTCTCTGCACGTAAATATCGAGTGAGACCTTGTGATGGGATCTCGCTCTCCTGCCTTATATTGTTTCCACCTGCACACAGCTACTACACTTTGGTGAGGGCTTGAAATCGTCACGGCTGCCCTTTATTTTGCTTTATACAGTGGTGACGCTTTGTAATCTCTAACCATTTGCATATAAAAAAGATTAGAGACTCTTTAAATACTTCTTCCTTTAAATCTATCTGAGCCTCTTAATGGGAAATGGTAGTGAGGCGAAGTCTGTAATGTACAACTTATCGGGTTTTCTGCATTATCTACTCACAGAATCCTATCTGATATTTATTTAAGTTACAACCAGCGTTCCACAGACTTTGCTTTTAGGTAATAATAACCAATCAATTTAATCATTACACTTGGCAGACCACATAATCATGCTCATTCTTCATGTGAGAAGCTCATCTCAGCAGCAGCCCACATTACCCGATCGATCAGCTATTTTCTTTTTATGTATTCTGTTGGTAAATCTCACACAGAACGCTCTATTTAAATCGGGTTCATCCGTGCACCTTCGCCGCCTCCTCGGTGAGCCGTTCTGCAGCCGATCCACCTCCACTCCAACGGTTCTTCTTTACTGTGTCTGACTTAATTAATGTCATGTCCATCTTTGATGCTGCTGTTCTTTCATATGGGAGAGGGGCCTTTGTTGTTGCTCTCCCCGCCTCAGGCACTTCACAGTTTTGCGTGAAAGGGCATGAAGGTCCCATTAAAGAGGCACAACACCAAATATATATATATATATATATATATATATATATATATATATATATATATATATATATATATATATATATATATATATATATATATATATATATATATATATATATATATATAACCCAGTAAATTGTTACTTTATCCAACCAGCTATCAATCTTGATATCTAAAACCTTTCATGTGCGGCAGAGGCTGTGGTTTCTTTTATAGACGACTGCATGCCATTGATGACATTAACAATGTGTCAGTGTTTGACATTTCCCCCAGTTTGTGTTTTCTGTTCTGCCCCGCCTGTTTTCCATCTGCCCTGATTGTTCACACCTGTGTCTCGTTATCCCCTGTGTATATCTGGTCTCGTCTTCCCCTGCTCCCTGTCAGTCCGTACTGTTTGCTCCCTCCATGTTGTCCCGTAGTTTTTGGATCCCTGTTTCTGTTCTGCCTGCTTTTGATCCTGCCCAGCAGCGCTTTTGGTTCTTGTTTTTGTGTTTTTGCTCCAATAAATACTGATTTTTGGAACTCCTGCCTCTCGCTCTCCTGCATCTGGGTCCTCAGACAACCACCCGTGACACAATGTCGCTGCCTTATTTATGATGCAACAGGTGACTGAACGAAAGAGACGAGTTGATGCTACTGTTTCTTTTTATTTAGTTGGGCAAGATTTTAAAAATTAACTGTATCAAACTGAAAAGTAGATGGATGGAGATACTACTACTACTACTTGAATTGAGCTGGACTCCTTTCAGCTGATGTGAAGAGAACTGGACTGTCGAGCCCGTTTTGCTACTCTGAACTTCTCTGTAAAGTCTCCTGAGATTATATTTGTTATGAACTGCTGCATTAGTTACTTTGGTTATGGTTAACTCTTTTTGTTATATATGATCTCCATGCAGTTTGCTGCAGTGATGTCCTGGACATCTTTATTGTATCTAACTAATGATTAACCTGTTCTCTTTTGGTTAATCTATAGTATCAATATGTCTCTATTTGCCAGAATGTACCAAATGGTACAATTGATGTATGTAAAGGGTAAATATTAATATTTAATGTAGGTGATGGTATAAAGTTCTATATTTTTTGTCTTGTTGAATCAATTAACCAACAGCTCGTCCACCTCATTCACAGTGTCAAGTTAAGCGTCTTCTAATTAAGTGTTAATATTTGAGACAAAGTCTGAACTTGTTCTTATTCCATTACTTGTATCCACTTCTGCTGCAGTGACAAATCTGCCAAAAGCGTTGGAGGAGAAATGTGGGCTTGATTATGACTCACTCTCCATTTTGATTTTGTTCCAGCGTGCCAGCTCATTAATGATTTCTCTCTCCATTTTTTCTCCACCAGATATTCATAGAAGCACATTCTTATTGGTTTAATTGTGGGTGACTAAGAGCTGATTTATGGTAAAACAAAGGTGTCTTTCTCTTTTTGACCTCCCCTCACACAGCCTGAAGGATTCTGGGCATCCAACCAACCCAGGCGGACAAACCGTGGACGCCTTCGGAAAGCTGAAGCTGAATGTCGATTGGTTGAGAATCAGCTCGGGCATCACAGACATAAACCACTCTGGACAATTTTCATCGCTCCACGACAAAGCTGACCTTTGCCCCTTGACCTCTGTCTGAGCTTAGAAACTGCACACACATATACTGCACACACACACACACACACACACACACACACACACACACACACACACACACACACACACACACACACACACACATACACACACACACATACCCACACAGCCACATAGATATACACACACACACACACGCACACACACACACACACACACACACACACACACACACACACACACACACACACACACAGCCACACACACATACACAGCCACACATACACATACACACACACATACACAGCCACACAGACATATACATACACAAACACACACGCATACACCGACACAGACACACACACACATACACAGCCACATAGACATGTACATACACACGCACGTATACACACACATAGCCACATAGATATGTACATACACACGCACATATACACACACATACACACACACACACATACAGCCACTCAGACATATACATTTACACACACACACACACACACACACACACACACACACACACACACACACACAGACATGTACATACACACGCACGTATATACACACACACACAGCCACATAGATATGTACATACACACGCACACATAGACATGTACATACACACGCACATATACACACACATACAGTCACTCAGACATATACATATACACACACACATACACACACATATACACACACACACACACACACACACACACACACACACACACACACACACACACACGCACACATAGCCACACATACACAGCCACACAGACATATACATACACACATATACACACACACACACACCTAGCCACACATACACATACACACACGTACACAGCCACACAGACATATACATACACACACACACACACACACGCACACACACACACACACACACACACACACACACATTGCCACACAGACATGTACATACATACGCACGTATACACAAACATACATACACACACACACACACACATAGCCACATAGAAATGTGCATACACAAGCACGTATACACACACACACACATAGCCACATAGACATGTGCATACACACGCACGTATACACACACACACACACACACATAGCCACATAGATATGTGCATACACAAACATGTATACACACACACACACACACACACACATAATCATATACATACAACGCACACACACACATATACACACACACTGGCTTGTTCACCTGCATGCTGCTCTGTAGTTTTTGGGGTTAGTTAATCACTGTAGTTTAGCTTAGACTGTGATCGGATCTCGAGATTTGGGTCGATTGCTGCTCGTGTTTTGGTCGGCTCTGTGTCGGTTTCGTGTTTCGTTTGTGGTTTTTGTTGCAGATTTCAGGTGCTCAACGTGTGCCTCCGTGTGTTCTTGCTTCCTGGGTTAGCAGTAGATGTCACCCCCCCCCCCCCCCCTCCCCCGAAAAAAAAAAAAGAAACTGCACACACCTTGGATAACCACGTGTTTCTGAGTGGAGATGCGTTTTGGAGCACGGTTCCAACCCTTACACCTTCACATTTCCATCCACTCCCCACCAGTCCTCCCTCTCTTCTCCTCTTTCCAGCCGCTGTGGTCTGTTTTAATGAGCTCGCTGTGAGCCGCGTTTAAGCTCATTAACCTTTGTGGGTGGTGAGTTCCACCGAGAGAGAAAGCCACCGATACACAAAGATGTTGGGAGAGATTTCTGTTTTTTTTTTCTTTTTCGCCCTTTGAAGATCCTGCAACTTAAACATATTAATATTCTACAAATGAAGCTGGATCTTGATAGCTTACAAAAATGAAAAGATTAAAGATAACTATGAGCTGAAGATGAAGGGTGAAGCAAGAGGGGCCCGTAGTGTAAAAGACCTTTGATTGGTCATCAAGCGTTAAAAGAAAAACTGTATAAATGCTAGTCTATTTAAGATTTTATATTCACAGCTCTAAAAGCTGCTTTACAATATAAATGTGAAGGAAAAGCAAATAACTGACATTACCTACTAAGGCTATACGACTTGCTCAAGGACTAAGAATTCCTTTATGGTTCCTTGAGGTTTATACTCCTTTAAAAATGCAATCCTGAATAACTGTAATATAAGTTAAATCGTATCAAGAATTTAAAAAAAGTGAGTCTGATCTGAATATCCTTTACACTTTAAATATATACATATATATCTATATATGTCGATATATAGATATATATCGATATATATATAGATTAGTGTGTTTCATGCACATGCATTTTTATGAAGGAACTTTCCTTTTTGTTCTCACGTTTTATGTTAGTCCACAGCTGGAGGAGAGAACATACCACTCCTGGCAGAGCAGACCATCCGAAGCCTCGGGAGGGAGTATACATCAGAGCTCTCGGACAGGCAGATTGGGCGGACAGTTCAGAAACAGCTGAGTAAGGGGCTAGCAAAGATCGACAACAGCCAACTTCCTGGGAAACTGAAGGTGTGGTGTTACCACTTCACACTTTTCCAGCGTGCGATGTGGCCGCTGAAGTAGGGGAAATTCCATCTTCCCTGGTCAGCAAGATGGACGGCACAGCCAACAGGTACATCAGGAAGTGGTTGGGCCTCCCCCGCTGCTTCTCAGACACAGGCCTCTTCGGCAAGAACATCCTGCAGCTTCCTCTGAAGTCAATCAGCCTTGGATACAAGCAGGAGAAAACCCGCTTTGTACTCGAACTGAGGGAATCCAGAGACGAAGCAGTGAAGGGTGCAGAGGTGACTGTTCACACCGGGAGGAAGTGGAAAGCCCACGATGAAGTGGAGCAAGCTGTTTCCAGGCTGCAACACAAGAAGGTCCTGGGAAGAGTCCGAGACAGCCAGTCAGAGCTGGGCTGGGGACAGCCTGTCCAGTTCTGGTCCAAAGCCACAAGGGAGCAGAGGAAGACCATGGTGGTGGAAGAGGTCTCACAAGTGGAGAAGGACCGCTACCTCGTCAAGGCCGTGTCCCAGGGTAAACAAGGAGCATGGACTCGCTGGGACAACACCATCAACCTGGGCTGACATCTGGCGAACTCCACAGTCATGACTCAGCTTCCTCGTGAGGGCAGCCTATGACACCCTTCCATGCCCCCGAAACCTTGCCCAGTGGTTCGGAAGCGAGGGCAAGTGCTCCCTGTGCAGCAAGGACAATGCAGGTCTCCAACACATCCTGTCAGGGTGCAACATCGCGCTGACACAGGGGCGCTTCCGGTGGCGGCACAATCAGGTGCTGCGGAAGTTGGCAGACCAGTTGGAGATAACAGAGTCGGGGCAAACAACTCCTCCGATCCCCATCGGCAAAACATTGCCTTCATCAAACCAGGAGAGGTAGGACAGAAGAAAGTGACCGGAAGATCGGGACGTCCGCTTACCGCTGGAAAGAGATGGGAAATGCGCGTCGACCTGGACAAGCAGCTGGTCAACTGAGATCACACAGACAACGCTAAGGCCGGACGCTGTGATGTGGTCCACAGCTGCCAAGAAAGTCCTAATCATTGAATTGACTGTGCCCTGGGAGGAGGGGATACCAGTAGCACATGAGTTCAAGCGTTCGAAGTACAGCGATCTGGCGGAGGAGTGCAGAGCAGGAGGCTGGTCCGCGACTATTCACCCGGTGGAGGTCGGATGCAGGGGCTTTGTGGGGGGGTCTGTGATCTGGCTCCTTCGTACTACAGGAATCACCGGTCACAGCCTGAAGAAGGCCATCAAGGAGTTGGCAGAGGAGGCAGAGAAAGCAAGTTTCTGGATGTGGTTACGGAGGAGGGACAGTACTTGGGGCTCAACACCCCAGTGAGGTCAGTTGCAGGGAGTGGCGTAGGGAGACGTCCCCACAAAGCCACTGCCCCCCCACCGGGAGGTGTCCTGGCTTAGGTGGCGAAACATCAGTGAACGGTGGCACCAGCTGAAGACCCTGCAGCTGACCTCAAAGTGCACCGGAGGAGGTGCAGCAGGCAGAGATGCCAAGCACTTAACCTGTACTATCTAAAGTATGGACTCGAGCAGTATTGTTTGTTTTTTTTGTGAGGAAAACAAGTGATGCATATATTAAATGAATACACGGGTTTACAATTACGTGTGGGGGCTGGAATCACTCCTGTCATTCTCCGGGGAGAATTGTGATTTTGATGCTTGTATGTTTCTTCAAGAAAGCCTGGTTATCTTCATCCTCATGTCTATTTCTGATGGTGTTTTACAGCCAGTGCTCCCCGGGGAGGAAGCTATCGTACTGTTTCTCCCTGCAGCAGATGCTCTCCTCCTGTTGTAATCTGCCGCTGAGCCAATAATATTATCAGGCGTTGATTTTTACCAGTCATCTAAGGGGTGGGATATCCACATCTTTCCCTCCAAGTGCGTTTATTCTGTGGCAGAAAAGGTTAAGAGCTAGTTAGAGCAGAGTGCAGGATTAAAGCTGCAAGAATTGCTTTTTATTACTATTAAGGTCACGGCCATATTTAAAATCCATGAGAGGACGGCGTCAGTGAATATGTGGCCAGCTGGGACAGCTTGTCTCAGCGCTGTGCTGCAGAATCAGCTCTGACTTTGATTTGATTAAAGAGACACTGCGAGGCTTCTTATGAATACGAGATAACCACGTAGGGGCGGGAGATAACCGCAACAATGCTATCAGCAATCACTGGAAATCAAAGTGTATCCACATGGAAGGGAGCAAAGAGCCTGTTTGTGCCGTGTGATATAATGGTATGAAAAGGATTACATCATTGTTCAGGATGTAGGTGGGGAGGGCGATGGCGAGAGAAGACCTGCACTGCCCCCTGGTGTCCAACCTCCCCAACTACACTACCCCTTTATCTGAAACCAACCAATCTGTAGAAACAGTTCTCGAGTTGTAAAAAAAAAATCAGGGGGGGATGGTGGATTTTATCATATGGGGACAGATAGTTTGTGCTGATTACAAATAATATAATATATTACAAATAATAGCACTGACCAAAACACCTGCAGAAATACTGTGGGAATGACATAGCAGCAGTTAAATGCAGCCTTCTGTAAGCTTTAAATATCCACTGGGCTTACATCAAATACATCAAAACACAACAATAAAAAAACAGTTTTCTGAACTTATCAGTGTCTCATTTTAGTAAAAAAAATCTCATTACACTTAAAACAAGACTCATCACTGGAAAAAACAAGAATTTTCACCTGTTTCAAGTAGATTTTCACTTGAAATAAGTAGAAAAATCTGTCAATGGAACAAGATTTTTTTGCTTGTAATAAGAAGATAAATCTTGTCCCACTGGCAGATTTTTCTACTTATTTCAAGTGAAAATTTACCTGAAACAGGTGAAAATTGTCACATTTTTCTGGTGTTATTTTTCTGGTGATGACTCTAAATGTTGAAATAGCAGTAAAACCACATTCATTGATGAAATGACATAAGGGATGGAAAGGGGGGATGGCAGTTTTACAGGGGGGATGATTTTGACTGTTTTTATTTCAGGGGGGATGCCATCCCCCCTCATCCCTCCTCAACTCCAGTACTGTGTATCAACACCCCCCCCCCCCCCGCAGCTACTGCTGCCTGAGAATGTTTGATCTCCAAGAATGGCAGATGAACAACCAACAGCATAGCTCTTTTCTCCAAATGCTGATCCACTATCAGCATTTGTTTTCCTTCTGACAGCCTGGTGAATCATCTGCCGCCTCCGTACGTGTTCCCCGTGGCTGAAGTGTTGCCATGACGCCGTCATACACTTGTGAGTTGTTTGCAGAGTCGATGCAGTTCTCTGCAGTTCTCATCGAAGCGCGTGTCACCGGAACTGGTCTTTCAAGTCACCGCAGCCCCAGAACAGCCTGCAGCTCGCGCTCACATGAGAACCGTCCGGCTTCGCCCGGGGCCGAGGCTGCAACATTTTCTCATGTATTTTCAGCACAGTGAGTGTTGGCAGGTTTGTCTGCAGCCAAACTGAGAGAAAATCTCAGAAAAGGCCCTTAACAGCACTGGTACACTTCTAGTGAAATGGGTTCAAAGCTTCTCCTGTTAGCTCAGTGGAGTGGATTTCTTCTGTTTCAAGAAATTCCCAAGAGGTGTATTAAATCAATTAGACATAATTATTAAGGCATTTATTTTAGTTTGGAGAGGGAAATCCACAACTGAATGTGTATAAACTGATATCATACTGAGCAATAACACAAATTAGTAAGAATTGAAGTGAGGTAAAGGTTTGCAACCCTTTAGCTCTCAGGGTTCAACCACATGTTCACATTTTCGAAAATGGAAAGTTAAATTTCTCAATGTTAAGAAGCTAATACAGTGCCAATAGGAGGAATGTGAATGCTATTTACTGGTTTTCTGCATTCATTTTGCTTTAAAATGTGATTTGATTTTCATTTCAGACTTCTTAAATACAGTAACACACTAATAATTTTAACTGAATGTCTTTATTGACACATCAACAAATGAATCAAAGCACAAGAAGGGGGAAAGTAAGTGAACGCCCAGGAATTAACAGCTGGTTAAAGATCCTTTGGAAGCAGCAGCGTCTTCAATCTAGTGCTCTCATTAGCTTTGGACCAGAGCTGCATAACATTCAAGAAGGATTTTTGACCACTCTTCCTTACATAAGTGCCTCAGCGAGGATGCATTTGGAGGATAACTGACGTAATCAGCTTCCTCGGTATCTTTCCACAGCATCTTTATGGGTTTAAGGTCTGTATTCTCATCAGGCCACCCGAAGCCGCTCACTGGAAGATTCACGTCAATGCTTAGGGTCGTTGTCCAACTGCGTCATGCAGCTCCTGCTGCTAGGCAACCACCCTGAGGTTATTCAGTAGAACATGATGTAAATATATGCATTCATTCTCCCCACAAGTGATCCTGGCCCTGAGGCAGCAAGGCATTCCCAAATCATGAAACTTCCTCTGTCATACTTACATGTACCTCTTGGGGTTATTTGTTCAGTGGTAGTAACTTGAGCCCTTTTTTTTTTTTTTTTTGAATGTATTTATTAGATTTTTGTTTGCAGTTTCCAACAAGTCAAACATCAGTCACTGTTACAGGCAACAAAGCAAGCTTTTTCTCCCCGTTCTCCCTCCCATCCCCTCGTCCCCTAGAAAGAATAAGAAAAATGGGTTAGAATAATAATAATTTAAAAAAAATAGAGCAAAAGAGGGAAAAACATTAATAGATATAGTATTGATTAAGAAACACGTAAACTTAGATATCCATTAAATAAACAGCTGATAGCAATAGAACCCTGGATGTGATATACAGTATACGCATGCCCGTGTGAATACAGACATACAAACAAATTCATGCATACAAATACTGACATCAATTATGACATTGATGTATTTCAAGAACATTTTTCAGGCCATTATATCAGAGACGTTCAATAAACGAGACAGCCCACTACGGTTCGGTTTCCTGTATCTGTGTCACGTGACTGCCCCGCCCCTTTAGGAGACAGGAAGTAGGTCCTGATTCTATTGAGTTCTATGGGAAAAGTGAACGTGAGCACAGATTATTACCAATTCCTTCGCCCCATAGTAACCTAAGTAAATATGGGACCCATTTTTCAAAAGCCACAAACCTTCTGAACATTCTGACACCAAAATGGCAATTTTCAGACCGACAGATTAGAAGAAAATGAACTTTGTTTGAGACCTGTCTCTGTCTGAGCAACACATTCTCGCAAGATTTGGCTCTCATCGTTTTCCCACCGGATAAAATGAAGTTTAAAACTAAAATAAAACTTGCTTCTTTGCTTAATAATACTGTTATTTTTATTATTTAAGTCTTTTTGGAAGAAAGTTGTACTGTATCTAGTGTTGTATGTTCCAAAACGATGTGGGGAGAAGGGCGGCCACGCCCACTTAGGAGACCGGAAGTGTAAACCATTTCATACCATTGGCAGAAACGGTAATGCGCTATCTTCTGTATAGAGAATCTTTGATTATATCACCCCACATGGACATTCTACTCCCTCTGAGCCTCCTCCTGCTGAAGTAAGTTACCAACATTAGTATATAAAAGGTCTCCAGATGTCATCAAAGACAATCCGTCTAATAATGTAAGTTATCTTTTCCATCGTCATGTTTAAAGCCATCTCTTTAATCCACCTTCCCATTCTTGGTCCATCAACATTTTTCCAATTAAGGGAAATGATACGTTTAGCTTGTAATATACACATATCTACAAGTCTAGATTCTTTATTTTGTAATGTTGGCGTAGTTGCGTACATACCCAGAATAAAAAACCTTGGATCCATTGGTAACTTTTTGCCTAATATCTGATCAATCATATTAATAGAGCATCTCTGAATGTAAAACACCGGATCCTGCAGTGTGGGAGTGAGGGGGGCAGGGTAACGGCCCCTTTTGGGCGGGGGAGAAGGTTCGTCCCTCAAGACTCCTCTCCCTGGCACTGCCCCTTCTCAACCTTTCCCCGACCCTGCACCCCAACCTGGGACTTGATGATTGGGCCGGAGCTTCGGGAGCTGCATGCTGGCCTGCGGTCCCCACCCCTGATCATCCCGTTGCTGCTTCCACCTGCCTGCTGTGCTGTTGCCGTCCCTGACCCACCAGTCTGGCCTTCGGCAGGAGGGTCCCCCCTTATGAGCTTGGTCCTGCTCAAGGTTTCTTCCCTCCTAAAGGGGAGTTTTTACCTGCCATTGTTTATGTAATAATTGCCCGGGGGTCATGTTCTGGGTATGGGTCTCTGGAAAGTGTCTAGAGACAACTTTTGTTGTATTAGACGCTATATAAATAAAATTGAATTGAATTGAATTGAATTAATAATATCCTGCCAGAAGGATTTCACTTTCACACATTCCCATATGCAGTGGTACAACGTTCCTCTTGCTTCATTGCACTTAATACATGTATCAGGGATGTTATCATTAAACCTGTGCAGTTTAACTGGGGTTATGTATGTACGCCCTTGAGCCCTTTTTGGTAACAAACGCAGCTCTGACTATTCTTCTTGGAAAAGCTCTGCAGTGTCCATGAAACCAAGCACCACTGAAGACTGTACTTTATGTGGAGAACATCCGCTTCCTCTGTGTGTTCAGTGACTTACAGTATGTATGCTAGGCTCATGAAGGGAGATATTTTTACTCATAAAGAGAGACGTAATTGTACCTTAATGGTGATTCAGAGCCGCTGGGTCTGTCAGACTGCGTAGCCTAAAACCTCTTTTATGTGTGTGCTGCGTGAGGACCACGTTTGACCTCCTCTTCTCTCTGCACGCGGCTCTATCTGCCGTTAAGCGTTACCTTACAGAACTGCAGTCATGTGCCATGGTAACAGAGAAACGGGAGGGTTTTTAATTGGATCACGTGTGAGGGGGGCAGGGCTGACCCCGGTGGGGATAGATGGGCTGATCCTCACTGGAGTTCACGACTAATCTGCATACAAGTTCTGCCTTTATGAACAGAGCGTTATTCAGAAAAAGATCATAATTAAAAATGATAATCTCCTGGTATGCCTCCTCTTTTAAAGCGTTTATTTACTGATTAATTAATTATGTGCCTTTAAGAATGACAGTTGTGCTCAGCCTGAAAACTGGGAGTCAGTTTTGAACCTTGGAAAGTCAGGAACATTTAATATATGACTTTTAACCCTCGTACTGTCTTCGGGTCAAAATGACCTAATTCTCCTGTCCTTCTTTCCTCCTTCCTTCCTTCCTTCCTTCCTTCCTTCCTTCCTTCCTTCCTTCCTTCCTTCCTTCCTTCCTTCCTTCCTTCCTTCCTTCCTTCCTTCCTTCCATTCATCCTTCCTTCCTTCCTTCCTTCCTTCCTTCCTTCCTTCCTTCCTTCCTTCCTTCCTTCCATTATTCATCCTTCCTTCCTTCCTTCCTTCCTTCCTTCCTTCCTTCCTTCCTTCCTTCCTTCCTTCCTTCCTTCCTTCCTTCCTTCCTTCATTCCTTCTTTTCATTCTTCCTTCCTTCCTTCCTTCCTCTTTTCTCCCTTCCTTCCTTCCTTCCTTCCTTCCTTTTTCCCTTCCTTCCTTCTTTCCTCCTGCTCTCTCCGTCCGTCCGTCCGTCCGTCCTTCCTTCCTTCCTTCCTTCCTTCCTTCCTTCCTTCCTTCCTTCCTTCCTTCCTTCCTTCCTTCCTTCCTTCCTTCCTTCCTTCCTTCCTTCCTTCCTTCCTTCCTTCCTTCCTTCCTTCCGTTTATCTTTCCTCCCTTCCTTCCTTCATTCCTTCTTTTCATTCTTCCTTCCTTCCTTCCTTCCTTCCTTCCTTCCTTCCTTCCTTCCTTCCTTCCTTCCTTCCTTCCTTCCTTCCTTCCTTCCTTCCTTCCTTCCTTCCTTCCTTCCTCCTGCCCTCTCCTTCCTTCTCCCTTCCTCTTTTTTCACTTCTGTCCTTTCCTTCCTTCCTTCCTTCCTTCCTTCCTTCCTTCCTTTCTCCCTTCTTTTCATTCTTTCTTCCTTCCTTCCTTCCTTCCTTCCTTCCTTCCTTCCTTCCTTCCTTCCTTCCTTCCTTCCTTCCTTCCTTCCTTCCTTCCTTCCTTCCTTCCTTCCTTCCTTCCTTCCTTCCTTCTTCTCTTCTTCTTTCCTTGACCCGAAGACAGCACAAAGGTTAAGTAAATGCATTGATCATTTTTTCAATGCTTCATTGCTTTAATGTACACCAGTGTGTAAATAAAAAGGCCCCTCAGAAAGTGTGAATGAATTTGCTTATTCTGCATATCCACTGAATGCACAGGCGTGCACTGTAGTCCTTCATGTAATGTCAAGAAAAACCTTGTTTTTAATACACACGAGTGGTTCTCAAGTGATTTTCACAACTTCCGAATTTATTTTGGAGCTTCTTTCTGCGTGAGAGATCCCAGTGGCAACGTAAACGATGTCATCCTGGACCTGCCACACCGTTCATTCTCAAAGAAACCCTAGCAGAACTAATAACTCCAAATATTAGCACAATCCTTCACAGCAGCAACAGCCAGCACTGAACACTCCACAAGCTGAGATATTTCATCCTTGCTTGCTGATTTCACAGCCGCCTCACAAATGCTGCTTATGAACTCATTTTGGTTGCTAATGTATTCCTGTTTTTCCAACAGGCTTTGTTCGGGTGGAAACTGTTTAGTGTGCCAAAGTAATGATTTTTGAAAAGTGCTGTTTACAGACTCATGTGGGAGCGCTGAAAGCGGAATGAGGGAGGCCTTGCAGCTGTATGTAAATCTAATTAGGTTTCGAATCTCCGCTGAGTATTTCGGCCCCGTCTCAGTCCAGGCATATAAAGATGTTTTCCTGATAGTTTATACTTTACCACGCACAAAGCCACAGATTAAGAAAATAATGTATATATGATATAAACTGCATAGCAAAAACGTATGTTGATTGCTTAATTTCTTCACATTTTCTGGTCTGAGTTAGCTTTATCTTACAAAATCAATGTCTTTCACACACACACACAAAAAGAAAAACGATTTCATTTTATAGGGTAAATGTGGAGCTACAATTGAGGCATAACCACATTGTTTTAAGGAAAGATTTTATGAAAATAATTTTTTGGCGGGCTTAGTATATGAAGAATTGAACAAACCCTCTGGGATATTTCAATTGTGTGGTTTTATAGCAGGAGCTCATTCGGCCAAACCCACCCCACTCCATCCATCCCGATGTTGCCAAAATGATAAAAGACTGAGAGCATTCCAACAAAGACCGCCAGCTGAAAGAAGGACTGGTTGAACTCCAGTTCTTTGCAAGCTGAGGCTAGCTGCTGGTGCAGCATCCTCTGCTGGTGGCGAAGAGCATCTCTGAATGCACAACACCGGATCCTGCAGCGTGGGAGTGAGAGGGGCAGGGTAACGGCCCGGGCAGGCGGGGGAGAGATTTGTTCGTCAAGACTCCTCTCCCTGGCCCTGCCCCTTCTCAACCTTTCCCCGACCCTGCACCTAACCTGGGGCTTGCTGATTGGGCCGGAGATTCGGGAGCTGCGTGCTGGCCTGCGGTCCCCACCCCTGGTCATCCCATTGCTGCTTCCACCTGCCTGCGGTCCCCACCCCCGGTCATCCCGTTGCTGCTTCCACCTGCCTGCTGTGTGCTGTTGCCGTCCCCGACCCACCAGTCTGGCCTTCGGCAGGAGGGTCCCCCCTTATGAGCCTGGTCCTGCTCAAGGTTTCTTCCCTCCTAAAGGGGAGTTTTTCCTTGCCACTGTTTATGTAATAATTGCTCAATGGTTTATGTTGTGGGTCTCTGGAAAGCGTCTGGAGACAACTTTTGTTGTATTAGACGCTATATAAATAAAATTGAATTGAATTGCGCTGCAGCTACGTAGCTACAGCTTGAAGCAGCAGAGTGCCGACTGCAGGCAGTCAGCAACATCTGCCCTCCGGCAGAGGCCGCTTTGGCCTCCAGCTGCGTATCCTGGCCATGGGGTGGTAGCTGGTAAAGGGTCGTCACATTCCAAAGGCTGCTGGCTGGATGGCGGCTGTCACAGTAGGAGCCTTTGCTAGCCAGGTGACCTGTGGCCGGCGGCTTCCAATGAGCCAATTTTGCCCCCAGACTTTTTCAGGTTCACACTGCTGATCACAGGGCATTTAATAGCGCAACAATTTTCAGAACAAGAGTGATACGTAGGCTCCTAGTTCACAGTTCACATGTCAATGTCACTAAAGATGCCAAGTGCAATGTAGCTAAAGCGATAGGAGCTTGTTGCTTGACACTATAGGCTGCAATGTAGCGATTCACATATTAACACCTCTCTTTTTATTAGCTGATGCAACAGAAACCGGATGACTTTGTTTTCTGCCTTTTAACCCTTGTACTGTCTTCGGGTCAAAATGACCTAATTCTCCTGTTCCTTCATTAATCCTGCTCTCTCCTTCCTTCTTCCTTCCTTTTTACTCCTTTCCATCTTTCTTTTCTCCCCTTGTACATTCTTTCCTTGTTTTCTCCTTTCCTTCCTTCCTTCCTTCCTTCTTTTTTCCCTTCCTTCCTTCTTTCCTCCCTTCCTTCCTTCCTTCCTTCCTTTTTCCCTTCTTTCCTTCCTTCCTTCCTTCCTTCCTTTTTCCCTTCTTTCCTTCATTCCTTCTTTCCTCCCTTCCTTCCTTCCTTCCTTTTTCCCTTCTTTCCTTCCTTCCTTCCTTCCTTTTTCCCTTCTTTCCTTCATTCCTTCTTTCCTCCCTTCCTTCTTTTCTCCCCTTGCACATTCTTTCCTTGTTTTCTCCTTTCCTTCCTTAATTCTTTTTTCCCTTCCTTCCTTTTTTCCTCCCTTCCTTCCTTCCTTCCTTTTTCCCTTCCTTCCTTCCTTCCTTCCTTCCTTCCTTCCTTCCTTCCTTCCTTCCTTCCTTCCTTTCTTCCTTTCTTCCTTCCTTCCTTCCTTCCTTCCTTTTTCCCTTTCTTTCTTCTTTTCTCCCTTCCTTCCTGCCTTCTTTCCTCCCTTCTTCCCTTCCTCCTCCCTTGACCCGAAGACAGCACAAGGGTTAACAGTGTTGTAAAAACACTACAAACTAGATATAACGAGCAGATATTTTGAAGACTATATTCAGTGATACTTTGAATTCAGGCAATGCTCAAATTGTTATTCGGGTCAAGTATTGTAGCCTACTATGCTACTGATTGAGCATATATTAATAGCCCTGTATCCCTGCAGCAACAAACTCTATTCGCATTCTTAACACAGCACGTTCATTTACTGACCTTGAATTGTCTTGTTAATACAAATTAGAATTAAATGCCAAAGAGGAAGAAAATCATTCCCTGGTTTAATTTACCTTCATGAGGTAAACAGATCGCACAGAGAGTATTACTTTGCCTACCCCTGAGATGATGAGCATTATATCACTGAGAGGACTGCTCACATATTCATTACATCGTCAAGCCACAGGGCCCTGACCTGTGAAACAAAGAAGAAAAATATCACCTCCCATCTGTAAACCTGTGGAAAATATACATTGGGGAGTTATGATTTGTAGTATTTGCATTTTAGTGTCAATAATAGTTACTGTAATGGAACGGGTTGGGTGCCAAGCTTTGATTGGAGGGGGGGCAAGATCGCCTGAGCTGGCCGTAAAAGTCTGGGTCCCCAGAGTCCTCTATATGTCACCCAGCCTGCATCTCTGAGCAGCCTGCCGTGCACACGAACCAACCTTTTCCAAATGTCACTGTGATAAAACCCAATGGATTCAATGTGTTGGACCCAGCGGTGTCAAATGCCATTAGTTTTAATCCTATTTGTGGTGAAATTGCTCTTGAAAGGTAAAGGGATCTATAACTTTCCATGGCCCTGGGCTTGACCGCTGTAAATCTCTGCGTGCTGATGACCCCCTTCTGCAGCTTTATAGGGATGGAATGAGTGTTTCTTCATGCTTTGTGGAGACACCGTGTCCCAGTGAACTCCTTGGTAAGTAATGGACCAGTTGTTGGAGGCCGTGTAGCGCACCGCACAGTGGTTTGCTCCAGTTGCTTATGTAAGATACTTTTAATATCATTTTACAAAGATAAACAGAAACAAGTATGTTTTTTTTTATATTTCGCTTTTCTTAGGAAATTTAATTAAAAGCAAAATCTTTATTACATCCAAGAGTGTTTCTTTGTGATTTAGAGATTTTTCCAGTACAATTAAGTGTATTTATTTTTAAAAATTGGCGCGGATATTTACGCCAGTGTGCAGAAAAAGTCACCACTTTCTTTTAACTGTTTTACTTTGTCACTTGGCGGGCGGGCGGGCAGGCAGGCATATATATATTCATGAAAATTAAGTGGACGATTTAGCATTTTTTTTAGACAAAGTAAAGTGTTTGGATTTATCTAAACTACAGACAGCATATCAGCAGAAGTAACTCAAACCAACCATGAACATTGTATGAATGTGTAATAATCCTGGCTTGAGGCTGCTTTGCTGTACCAAGACCTGGCCAGTTCACCCTCAAAGTTTATCATCATGAAATTAAATTACAAACTTTTGACATTAATTTCTTGTTTTTTGTTCTTGTTTCAGTCACGACATCATATCATTTAAATCTGGCATGTCATCGTCATCCTATGTCCAAGATGATGTGTGACACCTGACGAATGTAATGTTGCCAAATGGCTGAGGCAACGAACACACCAGCAATTTCAGAATAACATTTTTTAATGCCTTTTGTGACACACTTTTTTTGGGGCATTCAAAAGAGTTAACAATAGGCTGCAGTGATGGGGGTGTCAGACATCAGTTCATCAACTTGTACAGACTTATAACAAGACAGCAGTGGATAAAAGGAAATGCTTGTACAAACATCTTTTTTGTACTCTTATTAATTTAAGATACCTATGTTTGTCTGTAGGAGCACAATCTGTAAGTAAATGGGGGAGGGAAATATATTTTTTGTTTTAATGTGGTTTCTATAGGAGGACAAACATGACACAAACATTTTTAACGTTTTCCAATGCTGTAAAAATATGTGGAATAAATATTAAATGTCAACATTTCTGTTAACGAAGATTTGCGTCGGAGCCTGCAACACTTGTTTCTACCAGCAGGGCGGCGCCAGGCAGGAGGCTGCTGGAAACAAAACGGCCAAAGGGAAAAATAACTGAGGAAAAAGAGGATTCAAAAAACAAAAAATGAAGTCCTTAAAATGGATAAAAACTAAACAATATGAAGGTTTAATTACTTTAAATCCGGATTAAATCCTTTTTTATTTAAATGTTTTGTTGCTGGTGTTTCTATGTAATATATGCAGAGTCATGTTTGTTACAGGTTGACCCAAATATGTAATTTAAATTCTGATTAAATGAAAAAATTTACAAAAAAAAGTGGATTAAACTTGAATAATTCACATATTAACAAATTGAAAACTACAATTAAAAAAGTAAATTAAAACATTAAAAAAAAAAATCCTTAAAATGTATAAAAACTAAACAATATGAAGGTTTAATTACTTTAAATCCTTAAAACGTATCAAAACTAAACAATATGAAGGTTTAATTACTTTAAATCTGGATTAAATCCTTATTTATTTCATTTTTTTTTAAATATTTTTGCTGGTGTTTCTATGTAATTTATGCTTAGTCATGTTAGATGACCAAAATATGTCATTTAAATTGTGCGTCTCTACCAGCAGGGCATTCTAAGGCTTATACAAGAATTTTTTGCGGCTCCAGACATATTTGTTTTTTGTGTTTTTGGTCCAATATGGCTCTTTTACTGTAACATGTTGGGTTGCCGAACCCTGATTTAGACGTAGGTGACTTGCCCCTGTGCTGACATTTTGCTGCAAAGGCACAATCTGCTCTCACTCAAAGCTGCTTTGATTCACATTGTTTTGGTCCCCAACTATAGTTGCTTCCATTACCATCTAGTAGGCCTAGGGTTGATTGAACCGGAATGTTCCTTGAAGCCTGTTGTTCCGTTTTCAGTTTTCACCCTGGGTAAGGGTTGCAAGATATTAGATATTTAGTTATGTATATGCTGCAAAAAACTAAAAGCCTGTGTATTTTACTGGAGGTTCTCTTCTTTTCTGTGTATTTGGGTTTTGCTCTCTGAAAGAGGTTGATACATAATTTAGTGTATTGGAGCTTCTATTCTTTTCTTACTGATGTCACTGATGTCGAGGGTTTCTGCAGCCACAACGCTTACATCATTATTATATTATGCATATATATGATATATTATGAATGCATGATCAAGAGCAAACATTAACCACCCTAACCCTTAACATGCATCACTTTGCATTCACATTTCCAGCTAATGAACATACTTCATGGGGAAATTCAGGTTATTTTAGGTTGCACTATTATGCATACTTACTGTATGAGAGCAGTGTTGTAATAGTTTTACTTAACTTGATAAGTAATACTATACTTTAACGTATGTGTGTGTGTGTGTGTGTGTGTGTGTGTGTGTGTGTGTGTGTGTGTGTGTGTGTGTGTGTGTGTGTGTGTGTGTGTGTATTTTATCATTGTTTGAACCTGTGATTGCTTTTATTTGTCATCTGTTGTCGTTTCATGCTTTGTTTTATTTTGTAAAGTACTTTTTGTTGCACGTGTTTATAAGGTGCTATATAAATACATTTGAATTAAACGATTTAAACATATCCAACATAGATGACATGGAATAACTTTGCTGTGAGGTTGATAAGTTTACTCCTTCAAGCCGACCAAGTGTCAGAGCAAACAGTGTTTAGATAACAAGGCATTCAATTCAATTCAGTTTTATTTATATAGCGTCTATTACAACAGAATTTGTCTGTAGGTGCTTTCCAGAGACCAGAACATAAACCTCCAAGCAATTATTACATAAACAATGGCAGGTAAAGAACTCCCCTAGTGGGAGAAAAACCTTAAAGCAGCACTATGTAACTTTTCCACCTTAATCTAATATTTCATCATCATCATTGTGATGGTACATCAACTTCCAACAGGTTTAATGAACCTCTGTCATGGTCTGAGGGGTCTGTATCGCCTTCACTGGCACTATGTAACTTTGAGGAGCATGGTAGGAACCCTTCCACACTAAAAAACTACACATTTTTACGGCTTTGACTGCTTTACGGCATACGTCACTTCCCCCTCCTTCCCGATTCGTAGTGGAGACGAAAGCTGGGCGGGGCGTGGAGCTCAGAGCTCAGCAGAAGCTGGTGTCATGGCCGAAGCAGCGGAAAAACCCAAGAAAATAAAAGTTTTATCGGAGGAGGCGAAAAAAGAAAGCGGGAAAGTAACAAGCTAAATGCCCGGACAAGAATAAACATTGGCCCGGCGTTCACTCGCTGGCGTGAGCTGAAAGACGAGGAGGGATGTCCGACAAGAGAGACAGAATTGTTATGATACAAATGTAAATGTAGAGTTCTATGTTCAATAAGAATCAACATTAGAATGTTTTCACATACAGGGGATTCGTCTTGGGTTCTAGTATTTTTCCTGAGAACTGTAAAATTGTGCAGGGCTGATCTGCAAAATATAAGGAATGGGCATTCAGTTATTCACATAAAGTATTTTTTTATTTTGTCAGTAAGTATGTTTGACTACTAATTTATGACGAAGTCCCTCTAAAAAAACGTGACAGGAAAAATTACTTCACTAATAAAACCAAGTTGAACTTTGTGATTTTCAACATCGTCATATTATATTGTTTAGCGTAAAATACATACATTACCTCTTCGCTATCCATCCTGCAAACGACCGCTGAAAACAGAAAACAGAAAACAGAAAAGTAGTTTTGAAAGTCCGTCCCGTCTTATTTCATTCACTATCAAAACAAATGCAGCGACGGGGACAGAAGTTTTCCGGCAGTACGCGCTGGTGCTCATGGGAAATGTAGTTCTTTCTGGTAAAGCACTACCGCTTTTGTCCAAAGGAGCCGCCAAACTCAACAAAAGCTGAAAGTTACATTGTGCTGCTTTAAGTCATGTGGGAGCTCCAGATTACCCACCAGCACACAAATACACAACACAGTACACAGCACAAACCATAGCAGGCCCTGGGGCGTCACACTTTAAAGAAATAATTCAGCATAGCTTTGTAGCTATTAATGTTATTTAATGTCATTGGGAAGTGTTCCAGTCCTCTACAGAGGAAACTTGAGCTATTGGGGCAGAGGAATGTCCAAACACCTGTAATTACCATATTGAACATCTGGGTAATGTTTTTGAGTCAGAGAACATACGACAGAGGCATCGAATGCTTTCTTAATGATACAACACTTGAGTTTTGGTGTCTAGGCTTTGATCTAAATAATTTTATATTTTACCTGTGATTTAGTCATGATCACACATGTGTAGGGATCATTCATCCAGGTCAGGTTTGGATTGTGAGCACTGACAGGAATGTTCTAAGTGTTTGTCTGCCAGTCAGTGTAGCTCAGCAGTCGTATGACTTGTTTGGGTTGTGTGTTATTTTCGTTCCTAGTCACGCTAAACTACCCAGGGATTATCTGCGGCGTTGGAATAATGCACTTCCACCGCTGAATATGCATCTCCTCCCTCCTTCCTCCCGCTATATACCGAATGGTTCTGGAGAAATTATGTTTTATTCAGTGCCATGTAATACACGGCAGGATCTGTTTGCATATTTGATGTTGAATATGAATACATGTGACACTCCAATCTGATCAACTTAGGTTTAAATCACATCAGGTTCGCAATGCAATGCCGCACCATCTTCTCAGATACGTTCACTAGAAAAACTCTGTTCTTTCAAAGCTGATTTCCATGTCAGCGAGGTGTTTGGATGTTTTCATTCTGCATCCCAGCATGACTCACGGCTTGCTCACACTGCAAGCATGACTGGACTCACCCTGGGCTGTGTTTCTTTTTTCTTCTTTTTTTAGATTTTGCTGTTTGGTGCACATACCAATGGAAGCTCCAATTAGCATTTCTGGATACTTAGGGATCCCCACTTGTACATTTTTACTGCTGCACATGCACGTCTGCCAGAAGCCCACTTGCACAGGATCTCATCATCGTCCAAAAAAACAGAGGAAACTCTTGACAGCGATTCGGGGCTGCAGAGCAACCATCTGGTGTTTAGAGGCTTTCCCCTTGATTTTTACAAATTAGAGGGGTTTAAGTTGCATTACCATGACACCACAGTGTACTCTTGTGGCCTGTGACTGTGGTTTGCCATCACATCATGTTTGCATGGAATAACCACTAACACGCAGAGACACTTACTGTGCAGAGCGTTGGCAGCCACATGAAACAGAGGGAAAGGTCCACCCAGAGCCACAGGATGCTGTCTTTCCCAGCTATTGATAATTTCCTGGAAGCTCAAGTGCCTGTGCAGCTTTTGTGCAGTGGATCAGGACTTCAGTGGATATTGCAGAGATGAAAAGAGACACAATGTCCTTCCTGGCACTATTTTTGCTGGCTCAAAAACGCAAACAAGGAGTCTTTTATGAAAACATCCACTACCAGCAGCTGCTGGGCTTTTGACTTGTATGACTTAATTCTCAGCATATAACTGCCTGATTTCTTTTGCATCAACATTAATGATTTTGCTTCATATAAACAGCTTGATCGAGTAATATATTTATTACGTCCAAGTCATTTCCCACCATTTGAGATTTGATTGGTACCTTTTTAAATTTGGTTGCATGCTCTTCTTTTTGATGTGCTTAAGTGTCGTTATACCTCGCATTACCTGCACATCTGGTTCACGTCGACTGCAGCTTTTTGAAATGATATTCTCACAAATTCCTCAAGCAGCCTCTAATACCATGAAGAATTCCCAGTGAACTTGTAAAATACCAAAGTCTGCAGCAGCAAGACAAGCTCAAACCACCTACCACCACCTACCTTGTCTGCACACATATTAATGGTTGATACCATGCCGGTAAAAACCTAAGGCATATATATGTGCATTATTACTATATTAAATATATATACATATATATATACGCATACATACGCATACACACGCATACACACGCATACACACACATATATATACACATACAAACCCAGTTTTTTTTTTTGGGGGGGGGGGTGACATCCACTGCTAAACCAGGAAGCTGGAACACACGGAGGCCTCACGTCAAGCACTGGAAATCTGCAACAAAAAACACAAACGAAACACAAACCCGACACGGAGCCGACCAAAACACGAGCAGCAATCGACCCAAATCTCGAGATCCGAACACGGTCTGAGCTAAGCTACCGCTAACTAACCCCAAAAACTACAGAGCAGCATGCAGGTGAACAAGCCAGTGTGTATGTCTATGTGTGTGTGTGTGTGCGTGTGTGTGTGTGTGTGTGTATATGTACATGTCTGTGTGGCTATGTGTGTGTGCGTGTGTGTGTGTGTGTGTGTGCGTGTGTGTGTGTGGCTGTGTATGTGTGTGTGTGTGTGTGCGTGTGTGTGTGTGGCTGTGTATGTGTGTGTGGCTATGTGTGTGTATGTGTGTGTGGCTATGTGTGTGTGTGTGTGTGTGTGTGTGTGTGTGTGTGTGTGTGTGTGTGTGTGTGTGTGTGTGTGTGTGTGTGTGTGTGTAATAATCCTATCAAAGCTCCACCTGAAGCGTATCTATAGTGGGGGAGGGGGAGCCAACCCCGCCACCCGCGAGACCAGAGGCCGACAAGGAAGAACCCGGAGCCCAGGCCACCAGCAACCCCACAGAGGGCGAGAAGAGCCCCAATGCTTGACACTTGCAATAAGGCATCATTTCTCAGTCCTGGTCTTCTCTTCCACAACTCTGCCCAACACAAATTCAAGAAATCTTGATGAATGAGCCAGTGCTGTTGAAAACTGACCAGAATCTCGATGCCATTCTCATGTCTGACTTGCTGCCAGCCCAGTCTGCTGATGTGTAAATTGACACAGCTTAGCTGCGGTCAAGCACCAAAATAGACTGGATGCATTCGTTTAGCAGGGTGAGGTAGAGGTTCCCTTCTGGAAGACTTTTAAAACCCACTGGAAAGCTTCTGCTGTGAATGCGGCTGGCATTTTGCAGCAGTTTCGCGATGCTTCCATGTCTGCTAGGACTCGCTTGTCAGGCTTTAAACCAGTTTAATTAAACCTAGTGGTTTGTAAAAGGGGAAGAGAGCTATCTCTTTTTCACATTGGTCGCCAGAGTGAGACAGTTCTCCTGATATAGATAAAAATGTCCAAATAGCCTGATTGATTGAGATCCTTCCAGGTCACAGGCTTAAGCCTGGTGTCCAATGTGATGGCAGTTTGCAGTAGCAGCAGTTTGGTTTTTGTCGGGCCAGCTGATCCTGCTCTCTCATGCGGACTTTCAGTGCCATTAGGGTGGAAAGATACTGAATTGTTTTCTAATTGTACAGGCGGATGGCTGTAAACGAAGGAGATTTCTTTAGTCAACTCAACCATTTTCTGCATCATTTTATTGTATTTATTCTTTTAAACGGATTGAAAGTGTGTATTTCCCTGTCCTGTTGTTTGTATTTAACAACTGAGCTGTGGAAGCCGAATAAGTTGCTCCACTCAGTCTGGTTCATCATTGATTCATTTGAGTGAGCTTTGTAAAAGTTTAAATCAATGTCATCGATCGTGGCTTCCGAAATCTCAGCACTTAAACTGCTTTGTGTTTTCATACATCCCTAATGGTGTCAACAATGCTGATGCAGAAAAGGAATTGGAGGTTATGCCCTTTTTCTCAGTTTTCTTTTAGCTCCAATGTAATTCTCTAAAACCGACAGTTTAGCTTCGATCAATAAAAACGTTGCGCCTCACTCCCAACTGCAAGCTCATACAGAATCATCGTCAAAACTTTACTTTTAAGGAGTCATATTGTTTTTTTCAAGAATAAATTAAAGGCTACTTGGCTTACCTACCTCTGGATATGTTTGCAGGACATTGCTACAAGCATTTGTTATTGCTGCAACAGTGCTGACTTCTATTACAGTTACTTAATGCTGAACAGTAAAACATCATGAAACAGTATTGAGCCAGTCAAGTTGGATCTATGGCTCTATATAGCAACCAGGCACGTAGCCTATGTAGAGGACCTACGTCGCTGTGGATATTTATGCTTGCTCAGTGTTGTTTGTGTTACTCTGTAATTACTATAGGAAATGCTAGATGGCGGTGCAGGTTTTCCCTGCCTTAGGTACACATCAGCTTAGGGTGAAGCTCTCTGTGTAGGGTTTAGGGTGTGCATACATCATTGGTTCGATTTTAAGTATATAGCATGTCTCAAGGCATGGCAACTTATCCCTTGACAACCCGAAACTCTTTTGGCCTCCGGCAGGAGGGTCCCCCCTTATGATCCAGGTCCTGGTCCTGGTCCTGGTCCAGGTTTTTTCCCTCCTAAAGGGGAGTTTTTCCCTTGCCACTTTGTTAAAGCAGCACAATGTAACTTTCAGCTTTTGTTGAGTTTGGCGGCTCCTTTGGACAAAAGCGGTAGTGCTTTACCAGAAAGAACACTACATTTCCCATGAGCACCAGCGCGTACTGTTTTGATAGTGAATGAAATAAGACGGGACGGACTTTCAAAACTACTTTTCTGTTTTCAGCGGTCGTTTGCAGGATGGATAGCGAAGAGGTAATGTATCTATTTTTGGCTAAACAATATAATATGACGATGTTGACAATCACTAAGTTCAACTTGGTTTTATTAGTGAAGTCTCCCCCGCCCCCCCCGTCCTGTTTCAGCCAGATAATGCGCCTCCTCCGATAAAACTTTCGAAACGTTTTTTTCGCTGCTTCCGCCGCCATGATACCAGCTTCTGCTGAGCTCTGCGCTCCACGCCCCGCCCAGCTTTGGTCTGGACTACGAATCGGGAAGGAGGGGGAAGTGACGTATGCCGTAAAGCAGTCAAAGCCGTAAAAATGTGTAGTTTTTTAGTGTGGAAGGGTTCCTACCATGCTCCTCAAAGTTACATAGTGCCAGTGAAGGCGATACAGACCCCTCAGACCATGACAGAGGTTCATTAAACCTGTTGGAAGTTGATGTACCATCACAATGATGATGATGAAATATTAGATTAAGGTGGAAAAGTTACATAGTGCTGCTTTAATAAACTGCAATTCGTTAATCTTAAATTCCGTGAATCTCCCTCATTTGTTGTGGCCTTCGAGCTGGTCATAACAAAAGTAACACAAATAGTTTTTTTTATGTTAAAATAATAAGGTTCAATTTAATTTGAGGGATCGACTATTTTTAGGAAGCCTTGCCCATCGCTCGCAGTCTGCCGTCCCTACTGTCGGCAAAGAAAACCCCCAAAATAATGTTGGCGTCTTCCCCCGGTCAACCTATCACTATATTTCACATCAACAACACTCCTGGAGTGGAGAGTAAATCCTGGACAGTGTCTTAAAAGTGACTTCACCTCCACCACTTTAGAAGGACTTCATCGGCTAAAAGTGGCAAACGTTTCCTTTATGCTGTTTTAACAAGTTGCATTTAACAATGCAATGCTGTACTCGGACCACTGTTGTTTTCCATGTACATTAATTACTTACCAAACTGCTGACCGCGTGTCAAAGTCGGACTCAAATTTAATTCAAAGAAAACGGAATGCATGCTTATGAATGAGGACTCCAACCACCCAAGTATTACATCACGGGATGGATCACACATCAAAGAAGTCAAGGATTTTAAATATCTGGGTTCATATATGGCTGACAGCAGAAAATACTTTCTTGCCAGAAAGGGACAAGCCTGGAACGCTTGTAACAAACTCCTCAGAGTCTGGCAGTCAGGAGTTTCAACCTCCATCGAGGTCTCTTTCTTCAGGGCCTGTGTTGAAAGCATTCTATTATATGGTGCTGAGACCTGGACTATGAAGAAGGAACTACAAGACCGGCTCAACAGCACATACACAAGACTCCTCATATCATGTGTGTCAAAAACATCTCCAGGAAAACTCATCCAACCAAGGAGAAGATCTATGGTAAACTACCACCAATAACAACAACTGTAGCATGCCGTAGAGCAATGTTTGCAGGTCATTGCTACCGTGCTACGGATCAAGTAATAACCGACATCCTGCTATGGCGGCTCCCCCAATCATCCAGAGGAACCAGGCCTCATACTTATCTTGACACAATCTTCAGGGACACAGGACTTACACTCCAAGAACTGGGAGCAGCAATGGCCGACAGAACCCGATGGAAAGAAGTGACATCTAGGATCTCGACGACAGTCGAAGGATGATGATGATGCTGATGACACTGTCATCTATGTGTCCGCAAAAACACCAAGCTTGGCAGGCGAGCAGCTGACACAGGCACTACTAAACATTTATAAATGGCATGAGCTGTCTTATTTAACTCCTAATGTAGAGAAAACTGTCTCTATGTGTTTCTCTATACATGATAGGGCTGCTAATTATGTATTTGAGGTATGGATCGATGTTACGGCCGCTGCCCTTTTTGCTATGTTTTAATTTGTTTTCTCCCCCTGCATCTGCCAAGCTGCACAGCTCCTTCCTCGTTGCCTTGATTGGTGCAGCCTCCCGGCTCCTGGCAGTCCATCCCTCCGATCACCTGGGTCCTTGATTGGTGCGGCGTGTCTGGGGCTGGCCAATCCCAACCGCCCAATCAGGAAGTGAACACCTGAAAAGCTCTTGCCAGGCTGTCAGTCTGGGCGGCTGATTGTGGGACAGCTCGCCTCTGTGTGTTGTGCAGAACTTTGTGCTAAAGCTAAACTTTGTCTAGCAGCTACTGTGTGGTCCTTGTGGCTGGGTTTTTTTTTGTTTAACCTGTGAAGTGTGACCAGGGTTTAGTTTGTGTTTTGTGTTGTGACTGATTTTGAGTGCCCACACCTAGTAACCTTTATGTTAGAAACTCTAGGTGCAGGGGTGCTGTTTTTGTTGTAGTTTGGTTTTAGTAAGTGTAGACAGCCTTTGTTTTCCGTCGGTTATCCGTTTTAACTCCTAGAGAGTCCTCTTTTGGTTATATTTGTTTTTTTGATTTAAACAGCACCCACCGGCCCTCTTCCTTGGTTTGTTTTTCCCTTTTGTTAACCGGTATTGCGGCATTTCTGAGTAGCAAATAAACTACCTTACCTTTATACCAACTGGGTTTTGTGTTGCTTCCCTTTTCCCCTGCGAGCCGGGTTGTAACAATCGACAATGAAATAAAATTATGTAGTGACCGAAGTCAAGTACCTAGGCATTATTCTGGACAAGAATTTAAAATTCGACAGTCAGGTTAAGCAAATTTCCAAGAAGGTCAAACCAAATCTAAATTTATTTTGTTATATTCGAAGGAATTTGTCATGTCAAACTGCGCGATTATACATGCATGCAATGATCTTTTCACGTTTGTCATATTGCATCACATCATGGTCATTTGCCTCCAACAACTTTAAAACCTACAATATCATTATACAAGCAGGCAATAAAAATTACGGATCAGAAACCTATGAGATGGCACCACTGTGAAATTTTAAGAAAACACAACCTTCACTTTTGAAAACGTTGTGAATTTTAGTAGTCTTAAACTGGTTTTTAAATGTTTCCATAATCTTGTTTCCCCCCTGTTCTCTGAAGTCGTTATTAGGTAGAGTAACCACACGGGCCTCCACCAATGGTGATTGTTGTATCCCAAAGTATAAGACCTCTTTTGGTGAGTCTGTCTTTTCTGTGAAGGTGCAAAACTCTGGAATTCTTTACCCACTAATTTAAAATTAGAAATGCGTGGCAATATTTTCAACAGAGGACTCAAACTATGGCTCAAATCTAAACAACAGTGCCTACATGAATAGGTCAGGTCTGGTCAATTATGTTGTCTTTGCTTTATATCTTATGTCATCCTCTGATTTTATTGTATATTTTATTGTCTGTACTTTTTTTAAAGCCTCCTGTGGACAAGTGTTGCAAATTAGCATGTATGCTAAAACACTCAAACAGTGCATTTGGTTTGTCCGATGTAATTGTGATGTCCATACCAAATAAATTTAATAATAATAATAATAACAATCAAATTTTAAGGGTTGTTTTCGCCCCCAAAAGAGAGGGGATATTTCATAGAGAACAAGATGTGGTTGTTCCTATGTATAGATGAGAACAATCACATCCTTGTAACCGTAATCCTACGTGTGTGTGATGTCATCAGATTAGTTCTTGTATTCACAGTGATCTATGAAGGTTGTTTCTTTAACAGTTTGTCAAACTATTTTGGTTTTATTTATCAATTTATCAATGTATTTTTGTCATTTTATAAAGTGAAAATATAATTCCCCCTGGGAATAATAAATTATCATTCAATTCAGTTAAAAGATGATAGAAAATAGCTCTTAGTTATAAATCCCTGCAATATGTTTGAAACTCACCTGAACTGGTAAAGTGTGCTGTTGACTGGCCAACAGATATTGAGGAAAGACTGACCTCAAGTGGTGCTTTGTTACATGTGATCCTTTTTAAACAGTGTTCCAGCTCCATATTAAATCGTTATTTGATTCAGTGAAACCTCATCCACAGATGCTCGTACCCTGCACAGAAAACAAGCTGCCATTCTGGCTCTGAGTAAAGATGACCCTGCAACGTAATTAGATAGCAGCTGTATAATATAATATAATACGTGCACATTATAAAACCCCAAACAAAAACAAAAAAACAGAAGAATGAACAGATTGAGTTTCATATCTCATAAATATACACAGAAGATACGAGCTATTGCCAGTGGCCTCATAACTCATCACATTAAACAATGAGTCTATATTGTATGTGGGCTCTTTTGTTTTGCTGTCATAATGATACAAAACATTTATATAAAAAGGTATTCGAGGAAAGTGAAAATCATTACATGATGGGGTCTAAATCAGTGGCGTCAATTCAGTCGAAGCTAAGGTATGGCAAGGTTACGAGTCACATTAACTAGAGTATCAATCAACACGTCCAGCAAATACTCATCACAGAAGTCTGCTATGTAGCTTATCTGTGTGGTCAAGAACATTGGAATTTTTTCAAATGCAGTCTCACTCACTGCAAAAACTCAAAATCTTACCAGGAATATTTGTCTTATTTCTAGTTAAAATGTCTCATTTTTAGTCAAAAAATCTCATTACACTTAAAACAAGATTCATCACCAGAAAAATAACTTGTTATTTGACCATTTTCACCTGATTAAAGTACATTTTTACTTGAAATAATTAGAAAAATCTGCCAGTGGGACAAGATTTATCTTCTCATTACAAGCAAAAAAATCTTGTTCCACTGGCAGATTTTTCCACTTATTTTAAGTGAAAATCTACTTGAAACAGGTGAAAATGGTTGTTTTTTGAGTCTTGTCTTAAATGTAATGAGATTTTTTATTTTAACTAGAAACCTAAGACAAATATTCTTGTTAAGATTTTGAGTTTTTGCAGTGTAAAATAACTAGTGAAATCGATCATGTTGTCCTGATTTGCATTTGTAGTTATTCTATATGTATTAAGTAATAGAATAATCAATACAAATGGACACAGAGTAATTCCATAAATGTATTAAAAAAACAAACATTTACATTTCCCCCTGAAGCCAAGGTGTGGCGGCTGCCGTACCTTCATACCCAATTGACGCCCCTGGTCTAAATAAACAGGGCAAGAACTTGAAAAGGTCCAGTTGCCCCATATGCATGCAGTCACAAGTTGAGGTAAAATAATCATTACTGCCAGCAGGGAGCAGCATCTATCCATCCTCTGTTTCAACCATCATCAACGTTTCTGCTGCTGGATGAGCTCTCCCATCTCCACGCAGGAATGGGCAGAATCCTTCACGTCACGCACCGTCTAAAATATTTCATTTATCTGGGGCTCCACTTGAATGACCTAACAAAGAATAAATAAGAAAATCTGGCTTCCTTGTAAAAGCTCATTAACTGAAACAGTATATTAAGAAGATGGTGAGCGAGAAAGCCATGCCGGAAAGATTAAAAGAAGAAAAAAAAAAACTCAGACAAAAGTGCTTGTTATATTTCTGACTATTCAGTCCATTCTAGTCCGGTATTTGACTGGGGGGAAAAAAGGGATGGGATCCTGTTGACAAAAGCAATTGAGAATAAAAAAAACAAAACTGCGTTTTATGCTGAATAATACACTTTTTTGAAATGAAAGTAATAACACGTTTAAATTCCATTTATACATGAAACCCTCATTTAGCGCAAACCTTATTTATGGCAAAGCAAGTTTATTTATGGAGCACAATTCTGGTGTTTTCCCTAACTTTTTAAAACCACTTCGCAAAAAATTATTGTCTGGATCTCACCGATCCGAACCGAACTGTTCTAGTCTTGTTGGATCTATCCTCGGCTTTGACACTGTTGATCAAAAAATCTTGTTAACAAAACTGCGTGATTTGGTTGGAGAGTCAGGACCTGTTCTATCATGGTTTACTTCCTATTTGTCAGCTAGGAGTTTAAGTGTTTCAGCAAACCAGACCTTGTCTGACTGCTGATTTGCCGTGTTGACGGCTGTTTTGGGCCCAGTTTTGTTTCTGTTATATGTTCTCCCCTTGGGAAAGAAAATCCAGGACTTTGTGGATGTTTCATACCACTTATTTGCAGATGATATCCAGCTTTACTGCTGTTTTAAGGCCTCTGAAATTCAGCCCTTAATGAGGTGCCTTGTACAAATAAAACAATGGCTCGATGCAAACTCTCTTGGCTCTGATGATGCCATTCCAGTTATCACTTAACGCTTTAGGAATATTTCCAAAACTGAGAAAAAAATGTTTCGATGTTTCAAGAACCAGAACCAAGCAAGGTGAGGCAGCGTTCAGTTATTCTGCTCCTCACCGGTGGAACAAACTTCCTGTAGACCTGATGTCTGCTCCAACTGTAGATCCTTTAAATCAGGATAAAAACATTACTGTTTACTGAAGCGTACTCCTAAATTAAATACTGTGGTGGCAAAAATGGTTGTTCGTTCAATAAAGTGTTCAAAAAAGAATGTCTTGACACGTCAGCTGTCTTTCTGGAGTTTTAATAAAAGCATTCATGAATGGGGTCACACAGTACAACTGATCAGACGAGCAGTCAGTCCTGAGTGAGCTGAAGATGTTTAGAGACACGCTATCTTATAGTTCAGCCAGGCTGGGAACAAAAGACAAACTATATGTCCCCCTGACAACCATGCCTGGTAAATTCCACAGGCACTGTGTGAAAGGAGATCCTTCGGGTCCTTGACCTCGGGCCTGCTCTGTGTGGATATTTCTTCCTGCCCCTGATAAGGCCACAGAAATTGTCAGCACAGGAATGTTCACTTGAAGACAGGATTGTGCATTAGTCAGTCTTAAAGCATACTATGTGTTGAGGAATTTATCAAAACCAGTTCAGAAGTCCGCTTGCAGTGTAGTGAGTTTTATTCAGTAGCCGGCGGTCAGCAGACCTACACAGACGCGTGTCTTGGTTGGTGTGCTGACCCAGGGTGATTTGGCCACAGGGTTTTTATACAAAAAGTTCAAAGCGCAGATGGTAAGAATCAACAACCCATAGATAAAAGACAAAGAGCAATAAAAGCTATTTACAGTCAGGTGTGATCTTTCAGTTTGGGACTACCCCCTGAGGAGTCAGGAAGTCCATATATGGTATCCTCTGTGGATCAAGTCCTCGTCTCTGCAGGGGCTGGAAGTCAAAGCCACTTCCACGGTGCCATCTCAGCAGGGATTCAGGACGCCGAAACTTGCGTGATAATGTCTCTCAACATATGTTATACCAAAATTTCCCATTACAATACTTGCTGGACTACAATACTACCTGCTGCACTCTACTGCCCATATTTTTAACAGCTTGTGCTTTTTAATATTTTACTTCTTTTCTTATCATCTTATTCATCATTTTATTCAATCTTATTTGTTATTTACTGTCTAATTATGTCTTGCTGCTTTTAATGTCAATGTAAAGCACTTTGAATTACCTTGTGTTGAATTGTACTATATAAATAAACTTGCCTTGCCTTATGTTTCTATGCCTTTCTGTGTCATCTCATTTAGACTATTGTAACAGTTTATTTATTTGTCTCAATAAAAAGGAACTGTACAGTATGCAGCAGATCCAAAATTCTGCAGCAAGACTGCCAACTCACTCTGATTGAAGGGGTCATGTTACACCAACCCTTAAAACTCTTCATTGGCTACTGATCCTAGTGCTGGGCGGTATACCGGTTCATACCGAATACCGGTGTTTATTTTTCTTATGATATGAATCTTTCATATACCGTAATACCGGTGAGCATGTACAGTAGCGTACACAACGTTGGGAACGCGGCGCGGCGCTACATTCCGCCGCGCCGTGGAATGTAGCGCCGCTGGACACTGCTTGTGAGGGGACTGTTAGCAGTAGTAATGCACCGATTGTTCGGTAACCGAAATGGTTCGGCCGGAAATTGCAAAAAAAACACTTTCGGTGTTCGGTGGAATAAGTGGGAAAAAAAACGAACAATTAATAACGGCGTTGTGATATAAGGAAATGGACTGGCCGCTCCCGTAACAGTTGCGCACCACAAACATAAATCGTTGGCCAACCAAAAAGTAACCACATAAGAATTTTACCTAACATTCACCAGGAGGTGGAACCAAAACAACATAATGCTGGAAAATTAAAACATGTTCAGTTTTTTATGTTCAATAGATATTTTCTACCTTGTAATTTTGTAAAAGATCAGTCAGACAACACTTAAAGTCTTTAAGTGTTGTCTGACTGATTCTCTCACTTCATTAGAATCATAAGTGATGATGTCGTTGTAAACGGCATCATTTTGTGAGGCCATGCAAACCTGTATTTATACTAGTGTGGACATTAATGTTTTTCTACAATATTTCCTCCTCATGACAGTAAAATAGGCCATTCTAAGCCAATTTACTGCAGCAATTCCTTTCCAAGTCATTAGAAAATGTGGTTAACACCCAGTTGTGCATGAAAAAAAAAATACCGTGATATACCGTGAAACCGATATAATTTTGAAAAATACCGTGATATAAATTTTTGGTCATACCGCCCAGCACTTACTGATCCCTTTTCATTTTAACCTTAAAATCTTGGCGCTGGCATTTAGAGCTCTGCATGGTCAGGTTCCCTCCAATATTAGGGACCTATTATGCCCCTACACTCCATCTCGGAGGCTGAGGTCATTGAACCAAAACTTGCTTATGGTCCCTCGTACCTGTTTCCAGACGCGAGGAGACGGTTCCCTCCTGGCCGTCGCCCCGAGGCTCCGGACCGTTCTCCCGCTGCCTCTACGTTGGCTGGACTCCATCAACGCTTTTAGGAGCAAACTTAAAACCCACCTGTTCCTCCGAGCGTTTAAACCTCAGCGGCGAGACGGTTGTTTTATGACCATCATGCTGATTTTATGTTCATTTTTACTCCAGGAGGTTTTTATTGTATTTTACATTTATTGTTTTGTGTTTATTGTTTTGTGAAGCACCTAGTGAGATTCCCCTGTCTGTGAAAGGTGCTCTAGAAATACTTTACTTACTTACTTACAATTCATACACAAGGCAATTCAAAATGCTTTACACCTACATAAAATCTCTAGTAGGCAAATAAAATTATTCTAAGAAATATAAGAAGTATTACGACGGAGTATTAGGGCCAAACTAAAACAAAAAAAAATGGAAATTACGAGAATGAAGTCATAATAATATGAGAATAAAGTCGTAAAATTACGAGAATAAAGTTATAATATTACGAGAATAAAGTCGTAAAATTACGAGAATAAAGTCGTAATATTACGAGAAAAAAGTCGTAATATTACGAGAATAAAGTCGTAATATTACGAGAATAAAGGCGTAATATTAAATATATTTTAAATATAACTTCACAAGATGCTCAATATTCCTCATTTTAAACACAGGGAGAAGATGCTCTTCCTGTTAGAGTTCTCATAAATTATATTCTCGTAATATTACGACTTTATTCTCGTAATGTTACGACTTTATTCTCGTAATGTTACGACTTTATTCTCGTAATGTTACGACTTTATTCTCGTAATGTTACGACTTTATTCTCGTAATTTTACGACTTTATTCTCGTAATATTACGACTTTATTCTCGTAATATTACGACTTTATTCTCGTAATATTACGACTTTATTCTCGTAATATTACGACTTTATTCTCGTAATATTACGACTTTATTCTCGTAATATTACGACTTTATTCTCGTAATATTACGACTTTATTCTCGTAATATTACGACTTTATTCTCGTAATATTACGACTTTATTCTCATAAATTACGACTTTATTCTCGTAATGTTAGCCTACGACTTTATTCTCGTAATGTTACGACTTTATTCTATTACGACTTTATTCTCGCAACATTATGACTTAATTCTCATTATATTATGACTTTATTCTCGTATTTTCCATTTTTTTTGTCTTAGTTTGGCCCTTATACTCCGTTGTAGAAGTATAAATAATTAATGAATTAATTAAATAAATTAAAAATGAAGAGTGCAGATAAAATCATTTCAGTTGTCATATGCACAGCTAAATAGAGCTGTTTTCAGCTTGGATTTGAACATTGTCACAGTTGAGGCCTGTCTCACATCTTCTGGAAGACTGAAACGCAGCTTCACCTTCTATTTAAGACACCAACATATGTAACTGTCTCTTTTCATCTCTTTATTCAAAAAGCCATTTTTGGAACAGTGAGGCTAAGCCTTGAAACTTCCAGAACTAACAGCAGCACAGTCTCATTTATCTTACTGATAGAAATCAAAAACAGAAAATGAAAAAAGAAGAGAAAAAGGTATTTCTTTACAGTTTTTTTCTCATCTGGGAGGAAATCCATTTCGCAGCTCTGTAATGCAAGGCCAGAGATACAGAGTTTAGATCTGCTCCAGGGTTTAGCTGGAGTCTTTGAAACACTGCACCATTTAGAAAAAAACACAACGGCCTCAGTAGGTGCATGTGTACTGACCACAGGCCTAAATGTTCCCGTGTGTCTGTGTTGTGGGGGTTGTGGCTGTGGTTGTGGCCGTGGCCCGCTGGGCTGTGGGGATGCAGTAGCTCATGTGGAGCCTCGGGTCCAATGAGACTCAGAGAGGGAGAGGTGAGTTCATCAGCCCCCACAGAGCCTGCAAGGCACTCCAGCCTTATCCATCACCATGCAGCCCTGCTGCTTCACCAGACTACGAGTGGGGGCGAACACAAAGACAAAATAAAAATGAAAGCTGCAAGCAGCGATGAACGGGCCCTCCCACCCTTGTTGAAGCTTGTATGACTGGCATGTAGATTATTCAGGCCTGGACATTTAGCGGATGACACCAGCCACGACTCTATATAAAACCATTCAAAAGTAATGGCAGAAAATAGGATCTAATAATAGGATCAAATATCGACCAATCAGATTAAGGGGCGGGGCTAATTTGCAGCAATTTTGTTCAAGGACTCAAAACCGAGTCCGATGACACCACCCACGAGTCTTTATGTGAACCATTCAAAAGTTATGGCAGAAAGTAGGAACTATCAAATATGGACCAACCAGATGAAGGGGGGGGCGCGCTTTTTGGCGTCTAGCATCGCCACAGTAACGCTTTTGACTGAGAAAAGTAATGGGCATCGTCGCAGGATGGAGACGTTTTGACATTTTGATGTATAACACACCTGGGTGCACATTACGGTTCGGGCCGTATTAACTGCCGAAGGAATGGCATAAATTGCACCAAAATTACACAATTAATTCAAAATGGCCGACTTCCTGTTCGGTTTCGGCCATGGCGCCAAGAGACTTTTCTTTAAGTTTCAAAATGATACAGGTGTGTAGCGATTTTCGTGCATGTATGTCAAACCGTATTGTGGGGCTTGAGGCACAAAGTTTTCTAGGGGGCGCTGTTGAGCCATTAGGCCACGCCCATTAATGCAAACTATTAAATATCAAATTTTTCGCCAGGCCTGGCTTGCGTGCAAAATTTAGTGACTTTTGGGCACGTTTAGGGGGAAAAAAGGCCCTCCTTTCGTCAGAAGGATAAAGAAAGAAAGAATAAAGAAAGAAGAATTCCTACAGATACAATAGGGCCTTTGCACTGTAAGTGCTCGGGCCCTAATAAAAAAAGTAGCAGGCATAAGTAGCAGGTATTTCTAAACCGCTGACTGTGCCCATATCGTCAACTTAGCAACAACAGCCGAGATCCAAAGACACCTGACATCATACTCTTATTTTATCATCAAGACATAAAACTTGTCTCTATATGTCATTAAAGAGGATCTCTCTGGAAATAACACAAGATTCTCTGGTGTTTTAGACATTTTTTGGGCAAACTGAGGCCTATAAAATTACCTTGCGATTGCTTTTTAAATGTCATCCACACTACTGGTATACACACCGACACATAGATGCTACAGGCTAAAAGCAGTTACCAGGAGACTAAGATGTTTAGCAGGGGACAACCGTCATGGCAGCTTGATTATTCTGAAAGCTTGGCTATAGCAACTAATAGCAAAATTGTATTTTTGCATTTTGCACCTCTCCCTGGTTTTCAAAAGATGGGTTTTTCTGGGGTTAGGAGCTGAGTAAGGGTAATATTAGTAGCGATGCATTATGCATTTGTTTTTTTCAGAGCACATTAAACCATTGCTTGGAAATATCAACCATCAAGTTTGATAGACAGTGATGGTTTTAGAAACCTGTTTTCCAGAGATGGGCACAGTCTATGACTTGGACTCAGTGACTGCGTTTACATGCATCATTAACCCTTTTAAAACCGGAATATTGGCAATAACCCGAATTTGCACGGCCATGTAAACACCAATAACCCCTTTGAATAACCCGAATTTGGTCATATTCAGGTTTTTTAAAACCCGAATATGACCCCTGGGTTACTCCTTTTAAAACCCGAATATTCGGTCACGTAAACGCCAAACGGAATATCCCGATCAAACGGAACAGGAATTTGTTTTCTGCGCATGCTCTGTTCACAAGGAATCCTGGTCTTTTGAGTCCAGGAAGTTCTTATAAACACGGAGAAACACAAGACCAGGAGGAGACTAATCACTTCATAAATGTAATGAAGGATATGAACATTTTGGCATTTGTAGACAGTAGAAAGGCTAGTGCTACAGGGGTCACCCGACAGGACAGAGGACACAGGGTTTAGTGCAGGAACTCTTTTATTTCACCCAGACACTCCTCTCCCAGCAGCGCTCTTGCTGGTGTGCAGCTGCTCTTTATGAAGGCAGACAGGGTGGAGAGGCTGATTGGGCACACCTGTGCCCAATCAGCTGAGTGGCTGCTCCTCCACCCTGCCACATAGACGGTAGAAAGTACGGGGATAGCGAGATTTAAAAGAAGGTGAGCGAAAAGTTGCGTGAAGCAGCATTTGTTTTGGATTTGGATACAGGAAGAAGAAGCAGAAATGATGGGAATTGCGTCATCACGTTCTCTGTGCGTCACTGGTTTGATCCAGATATCCCGAATGATTAATTACCATGTAAACGGAATATTCCGAATGTTTCAGTAACCGGAATATTAGCAATAACCCGAATTTTGACTGCATGTAAACGTAGTCATTGTCAATGTGAGTTTCCACCTCGGTGTTCGACAACCACAGACAACAGCGACCGCGGCTTTGACATGTGAAGCTGCGGTGCCTTTTCTGGTGATGATTGACTCCAGCAACTTCAACCATGGGATAAATAATAAAGCTGCCAACGGCGATCTGTGCAGCTGCAGAATCAAATAAACTGAAATTACCTCATCTAATTTCATCTCAACCTCCAAAACTCATCCACTTTGGTCATGTGGTGGAAATCTGAAAATAAAGACTAACAAAATAACCAATGGAAACCTTTCAAGGGATCAGCATACAATCACAACAAAGTATAATTGCACACTGATGGTTTGCCCCAAAGTGTAGGTGTGTTTTATAGACAAAGATTGTGTAAGTAAATATATAATAATCTATAGGTGTGGTGTGATGCCAAATGACATCAGGTCTGTAAACAGTCGAGAAAGAAATTACAATAGTCAGGTGATCAGTGGTTTCTTCCTGGATTCAGATAAAGTTAAACAACAAACAAAGAGCATAAGATAAGATGATTGCATTTCCAAGACTCAGACAGAGTTCATTCAAAGTACAAGTCTGGAATCAAAGGGCATCATATAAAGTATTATCCTGTGTCCGAAATGTAGAATACATTGTTATTTTTCCATTACAGTCAGTTGCTTAATAGCTTGAAAAGTTTAAATTTAGCCCCCTCTGATTTCTTGCCAACTTGAAATTATAATCAACTTTGTAGGACACTGGAGGTGAAGTTAAAGGAATATTCTGGAGTCAGAGAACCCCAGGTCTATTATTAGATGATAAGGAGCGTGAACTTTCATTGGGGACCAAAACTACTTGAATCAGAGCAGTTTTGAGTTACAACAGTGTGTGTTTTTGCAGCAAAATGGCCATCAGGGGGATATCTAACATTTTTAATTACTATTTTAAACCTCAGACAAGAATCTAAATTGTAATTCTACTTAAGTGAAAGAGTGGATAGGGATCCGACAGTACAAGCGAACTAAGGTAATCTTGAAGTAAATTAAACAATATAAAAAACACTATCAATCTCCAAAGTGCAATTAATTAATCCTACCTCTTAAATCTTATGTATGAGCTATGCAGGGAATTTATTGTTGACAAGTTATCATTATTCTTGGTACAGACTAGGTAAGAGGACAATAATTAGAAAAGAAGTTGCACAGGCGTAAATATCGGCGGTGCCACCGGTGCCCATGAAGGAGGGAGAAAAAAAGGGGGTAACACTTTATAATAACTACACACTATTAAGCATTAGTTAAGCATTACTTAACTTAAAGGAAGGAAGGGAGAAAAGAGGAAGGGAGAAGGAAGGAGAAAGCAGGAGGAAAGAAGGAAGAAAGGAAGGAAGGACGGAAGGAAGGAAGGACGGAAGGAAGGAAGGAAGAAAGAAGGAAGAAAGGAAGGAAGGACGGAAGGGAGAAAAGAATGATGGAAGGAAGGGTGAAAAGAAGGAAGGGAGAAAAGAAGGAAGGAAGGAATGAAGGAAGGGAGAAAGGAAGGAAGGAAGGAAGGAAGGAAGGAAGGAAGGAAGAAAAGAAGGAAGGAAGGAATGAAGGAAGGGAGAAAGGAAGGAAGGAAGGGAGGAAGCAAGGAAGGAAGGAAGGAAGGGAGGAAGCAAGGAAGAAAAGAGGAAGGGAGGAGAGAGCAGGAGGGAGGAAGGAAGGAAGCAAGGAAGGAAGGAAGGAAGGAAGGAAGCAAGGAAGGAAGGAAGAAAAGAGGAAGGGAGAAGGAAGGAGAGAGCAGGAGGGAGGAAGGAAGGAAGGAAGTAAGCAAGTAAGTAAGTAAGTAAGTAAGGAAGGAAGGAAGGAGAGAGCAGGGGGAACATCAGTAAATGCTTAATTGATCATGAATTCATCATTAGTAAAGGATTATTCATACATTACTCAGCATTAATAAACACAGTTATAAACCTTACAACTATACACTATTAAGCATTAGTGAAGCATCAGTAAAATACTTTATTGATCATGAATTCATGAATAATGCTTTACTAATGATGAATTCATGATCAATTAAGCCTTTACTGATGCTTAACTAATGCTTAATAGTGTGTAGTTATTATAAAGTGTTACCGACAACTTTTATCAAACCCCAATGTCATCAACATGGAAATGTATTTTTCAGCCATGAATTAAAGACCAACTGGGCCTCCTACACTCTTTGTCCATCCTGCCAGTGGAAGGTGATAACTGTAGCTCTAAGACTCAATTCTGCAGGCTTAACCATGGTTACTGACGCACCAACACTACACAAAGACTTGTCAAAGAAAGAATGATCATTTGTTTTCTTCTTCCCCTCCAATATCTGAGACAAGCGAGAACACATTATACGACTATTGCTACATCAGTCAATCCAAGCATAAAGACTGGTCTAATTTCAGACCTCTAGAGGATGAAATCACTTTGCTTTGTTGAATCAGTCATGGTGAAACATACTGTGCATTTCATCTTTTCTGAAATACCCAAATATAATGGTAAATTACTGTGAGAAATGTTTGCAGCATCTTCTCCAAATAATATTCCTGCAGCTTGACAATGCAAACGGATAACTGATGGTTGGATTGTGTTGTGACTGGAAATACTTTCTCCAAAAAATATACAAGCTGAAAAAGCATGATCACGTGCAAGGGCGTAGGTTTGGTCTCAACATTGGTAGGGACGATATAACAGCATAACCTGCATGTACTTTTTGCTGGGGACGGGACATTAATAAGACCAAACAGATTGGGTGAACGGGGGTCAGGGCTACATTTGTCACGAATATGAACCTAATTAATTTATAGGCTAAATGATTGTCACAACCCTGGCTCAAAGGCCATGACAAAAGAAGGGGAAAGGACGCAACGTACTAGTAAATTAAGATATTTATTAAGGTAAACAAATAAGATAAGGAATGGGATGTGTAAAGTCAGTAAAATCAGTAGTATGCATGTGGATGTGTGTAAATGTGCTGTATGGTGTTGTGTGTGCAAAAGGCTCAACAAAACCAAAAGGAGTGCTGCCAGGATGAAAAGAGAGAGGAAGAGAGACTGAAGCCCCAGCCTTTTCTCTTCCTGAGGAGCACCCAGCCCAGGTGCTCCAGATCTAGCAATCAGCTGGCTCCACCTCGAAGAGGAAAACAGAGAGAGAGGGACTGAGACACAATATAACATAGGCCATCACACCCCCCCCCATAAAGTCAATGTTTCCCATGGAACCATTGGCCCCCATAACAACCAAAGAACAAATCACACTAATAACAAAACATAAGCCTATCACCGTCATCCTGCCTGCAGCCCACCACTGTGCCCCACCTCAGCAACCCTGGTACCTGAGAAACAGATTAAGAGGATGAGAGCACAGAGCAGTTTAACAGGCAGAACAGACAGTTATTTGACTTGAATAACACAAGGCCAAACTAACACAAAGGTGCACGTGATAATGCATCTGCAATAACATTGTCTGTTCCTTTTATATGTCTGATGTCCAGGTCATAGGCCTGCAAAAATAGAGACCATCTTACAAGCCTCTGATTGGGACATCTAAGAGACCGAAGAAATGTCAGAGGGTTGTGGTCAGTGAAAACCACCAGGGGTGCTCGAGCTCCTCCAACATCCACCTCATGCTCAATCCAGTCGGTCTGCGTGGGAATGTCACTGAACAAACAGGGATACTTACGCACCAAACATGTCAGTTCACTGCGCTGCGACGCGGACAGGTGACCCAACAACTGGTCCAAATTATCAAGCGATTCCGAATTTCTTAACCGCCCGCACAGCAAGCTTTCATCCGGCTCTGGCACACCGTCACATTCATCCGCCACCGAAGCCACAGCAAGAGCCGGGCGCACCCCGTCACTCAGCTCCTGACTCAAACTCGGCTCAGCACGGGTGTAATACGGCTTCAAAAGATTTATATGACAAAGACGTTTAGCTTTCCACCGACCGGGTGTTGCTATAATATAGTTCAAATCAGAGACCTTTTCAACCACACTGTATGGACCTGTATATTTTGCTTGGAAAGGCGAACCAACGATAGGCAAAAGCGCCAGAACCTGGTCGCCTGGACTGTAGTCATGACGCACGGAACGACGGTCATACAATTTTTTCATTTTTTCTTGGGACACAGACAATTTTTCCCGTGCCATACAACCAGCAACAAACAATCGATGACGGAACCCGTTTACATATTCCAACAAACTGCTAGGCGGGTCAGTATCAACGCAGTCCCCCTTCAGCACTGCTAACGGACCCCGCACAACATGTCCAAAGACCAACTCATTTGGGCTAAATCCTGTGCTTTCTTGAACTGCCTCTCGCGCAGCCAACATGAGCCACGGGAGCCCCTCTTCCCAGTCTCTATCCATCTCCGTGCAATAGGCACGTAGGAGAGACTTAAGCGTCTGATGGAACCGCTCGAGGGCCCCCTGGCTCTGCGCATGATAAGCTGTCGATTGGTTCTGTCTAATACGCAGCAGCCTCAACACTTGCCCAAACAAGTTAGATGAAAAGTTTGACCCTTGGTCACTCTGAACCACTTTGGGGATACCAAACACTGAAAAAAACTGCGACAATGCCTTAACCACAGCCTTAGTTGTAATCGACCTCAAAGGATATGCCGCCGGATAGCGGGTGCTCTGACACATCAGAGCACCCGTCGACACCGTCAGCAGATATTTACAGCCAGACGTGGACGGCGGCAACGGACCCACACAGTCCACAATGAGGCGCGTAAAAGGCTCACTCGCAACCGGGATAGGTTGCAGCGGCGCCGGCTTGAGACTCTGATTAGGCTTTCCAGTTAGCTGACAAACATGGCAGGTTTTAATGTACGCGGACACATCACGCTTAACGCGCGGCCAAAAGAAGTGTTTCAAAATGTTCAAATACGTTTTGCGCACACCAAAGTGTCCACACTCATCATGTGCCACCTTCAAGACAAGAGGACGAAACTTCACTGGCACTACCAACTGGAAAACGTCACCCTTCACACACTCATTAACAACAGGGACCCACTTCCTGAAAAGCACGTCATTATGCACCAAGTAACCATGTGCAGCACTAGATATTTCCGAAGCAGACAAGGCACGCTCAAACACCTCTTTCAATGACAAATCATTACGCTGCTCCTGTACAACTTCCCCGTGTGACAAGGATAAAGGCAGTTCAGATAACAAAGGAACCTCTAGAGCTACATCACTGCTACTGTCAGGCCCTACCGGATCAGCTTTGCTCATAGCTCGCGTAATTACGCATGATGACGAAACGTCTGGCAACACACCGGAGCTCTCCTCAGACACAAACTCAGACTGACAAGATGCAACTACAGGCGATGGAGGCGGGTCGGCGAGAGGTGTGGACGGAGTATCAGACCAAACCCGTCTACCAGCAAGGCCGTTGCCCAAAATCAAATGCACACCATCAATAGGCAACGCCGGCCGCACCCCAACAGCCACCTCGCCTTTAACCAGCTCACATTCAAGGAACATTTTATGCAACGGAACAGGGAGAATTTTTAACCCCATCCCCCGACTGAGAACACAGTCACCAGTGTCAGACTCTTCAGACAAAGGTAAAACGGAGTCAACAATGTAGGAATCATACGCCCCAGTATCCCTCAGAATTTTTATGGGGACCTTCACATCACTCCCTACAAGTGACACAAAACCATCACGAACGAAATGAGCATAAGCTGCCAACACGTCTGGTTCACAGGAGTGAGGAACAAACGCCTCCGACACACAGCAACTCTTAACAGGTGCAGCAAAGGCAGCAGGCCTAACACCAGATCTCCTTCCCCCGGCTTTAGATTTTAACACAGGACAATCTGCCTTCCAGTGCCCTTTCTCATGGCAATAGTTACAAACATTGCCACTGTCAAAACTGCCACCTGCCTTGGAGTCAAACCTCCCAAAACCAGCTTTCTTTGAACGCTGCCTCTCAAACGTGTCATCAGCCCCAGTTCCACGCCCCCCAACATCACGAGCAACAGGGCGCTCCCTGAAACTGCTTTTATGAAGCAACATATACTCATCCGCTGATACAGCAGCATCAGCAGCAGTAGTGACTTTCTGCTCTATGATGTACGTGGCTATGCGTTCTGGCAAAGAATTTTTCAACTGCTCCAGAATCATCAGATCACACAAACTGTTAAACTCAGTGACGTCAAGCGCAGCTAACCACCGCTTAAAGTGAGTGGACAGGTCCCTAGTGAACTCCACATAGGTCTGACCATTTTTCCTCTCCCAGGACCGAAATCGCTGGCGATATGCCTCCGGCACGAGCTCGTATACTTTAAGCACCGCCGCTTTTATCTTAACGTAACTAGAGCTGTCCTCAAGGCTCAAAGACGAATAAGCCTCCTGCGCTTTCCCTGAGAGGACACACTGTAACATCAGGGCGCAGTCTGCATCAGACCAATTTCTAGCCTTGGACACACGCTCAAACAGTAGAAAAAAAGTATCTGGATCCCTTTCATTAAACTGTGGCAGCCAACGCAAATTGTTTATATCAAAGCGATCCACAGAAGACTTAGACCCCTGCTCGCCCTTAACAGACACATGCTTCTGCAACTCCAACTGTGCCATCTCTGACTCATGGCGAAATCTCGCTATTTCAATCCGTGTTTTACTTTCCAATTCATGCGTTTTACTTTCCAATTCATGCGTTTTATTTTCCAATTCATGTTTTCTAAGTTGTAACAACAAAATCTCCCTCTGCTGCTCAAAAGTTAACCCGTGTTGCACAGCCACCGTAGGTGCAACAGAAGCAGTGGCCTCACCAAAATTTGAATCAAAAACCACTTCTTCCTCGCCTGACATGAGCTCAAGCGACACCAACTTAGATTTTATAGCAGTTTTAATATTATCCTTGAGACGCCTGTCTCCCACAACCTCCACTGAAAAATGATCTGCAACCGCGAGCAACTGCTCCTTTGAAAGCGCATCCAAAGCCTCCTGAGACGGATTGGCAATAAATGCGTCCACCAGACATGATAAATACTTAGACCGAACAACAAGAACAAACTTTACGCACACAACCGGACCCGACAAGCAACTGTGCGCACCAAAGAGGAATAATCCTCCGCTCGGCTTGGAGTTCCCCGCTATTTTTTCCAAAACAAAGTGAAAAGGTTAACCCAAAAATAATGAAACAAAAGGAGATGGAGATCCCAGCCAAAAAGAACAAAAGAAGGGTCAGCACAGGGCCAGCCACGCAATGGGCCGTCGGACCACGTACTTTCCCCACTAAATAAGAAAAACCAAGGTAAACCTATAACCAAACAAAACCGATAACAGGACCACCGGCAATCTCCAACTCAAACTAAAATAAGAAAAACTCCGCACCAATTCACAGACAACTACGCACAGCCACCCTGTCGGTCCAGCTGAAAATAGCGCAAACAGGACAGACAAGCCAAAAAGCTCCCTCAAAAGAAACAGGTAAGTAACCCAAAACTTCGTGCAAAGCCACAAACAAACTTAGTTACTTACCCTGCAAAAGCACTCCAAACTTAAAGTCCTTTCCCTTAAACAAACAAACAACCGTGCAGCCGCCTGCACTAACAAACAAAACTGTGGGCGCGCACTCCAAACTAATTACGCACACCTGTGCCAAACAAGACTGCAGCCCAAACAGGCCCTTAACAAACTTTATCAAACCTAAAGCTGCAAGCACCAAACTGCACAACTAGGTATTAAACAATGGCGCATACTTCACTCATTAAAGCTTACCTAGATGCAAAATAACCGGGAAAAACACGGCACGAGCCCCCATTTGTCACGCCGGTTACTCACCAAACAGCTATGGACGAGCCCCCATTTGTCATGCCGGTTACTCACCAAACAGCTATGGACGAGCCCCCATTTGTCACAACCCTGGCTCAAAGGCCATGACAAAAGAAGGGGAAAGGACGCAACGTACTAGTAAATTAAGATATTTATTAAGGTAAACAAATAAGATAAGGAATGGGATGTGTAAAGTCAGTAAAATCAGTAGTATGCATGTGGATGTGTGTAAATGTGCTGTATGGTGTTGTGTGTGCAAAAGGCTCAACAAAACCAAAAGGAGTGCTGCCAGGATGAAAAGAGAGAGGAAGAGAGACTGAAGCCCCAGCCTTTTCTCTTCCTGAGGAGCACCCAGCCCAGGTGCTCCAGATCTAGCAATCAGCTGGCTCCACCTCGAAGAGGAAAACAGAGAGAGAGGGACTGAGACACAATATAACATAGGCCATCACAATGATCAATGCAAAATTAATCTGAATTGACTTATACTAACTTTCATGTGTATTGGTTCACCTGATACACGGTTCAAACCTTTGTTTTCAAAAACTATTAAAGAAACATTTTGAAAACATCCAGAATATTCCAGGATTTTATTAGCAATTTAAATTGCAATATTTGAACATAACTTAAATTATATTAACATACACAATAAATACAAACGTATTAATAATCTCTTAACTATCCAGAATGTACCGGCAATTTCAGCAAGTGAAAAGGGGTAAATGTAAGTCTGAACATAATGAAAATAATTCACTTAATAATGGTAGGGGTCAATTCTATCCTTACAACATTTGGGAAGACAATCTAAATTACCTTTATATCTGAACTCATTATATAATGCAAATAAGGTTGCTTAAAAGTTGGTGGGGACATTTTGAGCCCCCTGAAAAGTTGGTAGTGTTATGTCCCTACCGTCCCTATGCAAACCTACGCTCTTGATCACGTGTCCTCTATCATATGTGAGCTCTAACTCGGAAATGAAGGACCATCCATGCTGCTTAGGCACACCGCCAGAATAATATACTACGAGATCTAAATTAGATAGAGATCCAATTCTCAAATAACGCTTGACATTCATATTCCTTACCTCTACACCAAATGAGTCCAGGCACGCACGCACGCACGCACGCACGCACGCACGCACGCACGCACGCACGCACGCACGCACGCACGCACGCACGCACGCACGCACGCACGCACGCACGCTGAGAATGTTACAGCGCAGTTTTGAGGTTTTATAAATATATATATTAAAAAAAAAATCACTTGGTTGAGTGATTTTCCACTGTGGAAGTCATTAAAGAGATAAGAGTTTAAGGTCATTTTAGTTTGAGAATAACATGAAACGAGTTTCAAGCACACGGTATTTTTGTGTGAGGCTTTAACATTTTTTGAAACGCAACCATGAACAACAGGGATTTTTGTGAAGCATTTTGGTGCAATATAAGAAGTAGTTCCCGTTTCAAGCAGTTGCAGTCAGGTCATTAGCTCTTTCTGTCAAAAGGCTAATCGTATCACTGGCCCCCAGACCTCCACGCCTCCTCGTATCCACTGTGGATAGATGGAGCCGACTCCCATGATCTCCTGCGGGCGCCGAGCCGTCGGAACGGTACGGACCAAATGGAAGTGAACAGCTCCAATTCCTTGGATAGATTCTAATTAGAAGAGCCCCGGGGAAATCAGGTAGGGTAGCTGGTGCAGATGAGAACGACAGCAGCCCTCGTGTTGGGTTCTTAAAAGCACGGGAAAGGCACAGTCCCATTTGACAAGGAGGATGCTTGAGTTCAGAGTGTGAGACTTGTCCCATCAACTGAAAACAATCGGCCGGTTCTAGCCTCAATTCATCAAAGTGACAGTGCCTGGCTGCATGGAAATGAATGAATAAATAAAGAGGAACACATTCAGAGTGCAGATAAAGAGAAGCTGACTGGGTACAAGCTGTCAGAGAGAACTGTATGCAGTTCAGCTCCTGATGGAAGAAATGTCATCCAGTGAGACAGAACACGTTCATAACTCACATACAAATGATGTTTGACTGTAGAAACGAGAACACTTTAGAAGGCCCAGTTTCACCTCCTAACTACCAACACCGTGGCCCCTATTGGGCTGCTGTCGTAACTGTTGTAGAGTGTCTGATAATGTAAAAAGGTTCATATATTTCTTAAATGTGCCACTAACTTTTTTTGTAGGCTTGCAGGCATCCGAAGGAGCATTCACATCAGGGTAAATAGCTATGTCATGGTTGTTTACAAATGTTACAAGACAAAATGGAAAATAAAAACAAGCATGCCTTATTTCAATCAGAAAGTGGTGTCCCTTCCACCTTATACAGTTTACAGTGTTCTTGTTTTGTCAACATTACTTCACTTAAACATGCGGTTTTTGTCGTTTAAACCTGACCTTAAATTGGATACCTATACATTCAAATGAATCTATCGTCCATTGTATTCACACTTTCATTAGAAAAAGGGGATATGCTGACTGAAGTGCTTTTCTACTGAGATGTCAGTCATGTTCAGAGGTGGTAGTAATGAGTTACATTTACTCCGTTACATTTACTTGAGTAAGTTTTGGGAAATGTTGTACTTTTAGGAGTAGTTTTGAATCACTATACTTTTTACTTTTACTTGAGTAGATTTGTGAAGAAGAAACTGTTCCTCTTACTCCGCTACATTAGGCTACGTTGAGCTGTTACTTTTCTTTTATCCCTTTTATCCACGTACGCGTCAATCTCATGACATCACTGGGTGATTCTTTGGGAAAAATGTTTGTTTTTGCATGTTTTGTCACATTTACACAGACTCAAACACACACAGAGTTTCTATGAGTTCATGTTTGTTCTAGTTCTGGTTAAAAAAGAAAAGTACAAAGGCTTGACATTTTGTGCTACTTGTGCTTAATTTATTTTTTTATTTATTCTGTTACAATTTTATTTATTATATTATTTATTAAAGTACTTGAATTTACTTTAAGATTATTTTACTTTAAGCTATTTTTAATTTTTTTATTAATTTTAATTTATTGTATCATTTTATTGATTTAATTTGCCTGAAGATGATTATTTTGCACTTTTGTCTGTTTGAATGGTTGTAAAAAATAAATCAGACGTTACTCAACAGTTACTCAGTACTTGAGTAGTTTTTTTCACCAAGTACTTTTTCACTTTTACTCAAGTAATTATTTGGATGACTACTTTTTACTTCTACTTGAGTCATATTATTCTGAAGTAACAGTACTTTTACTTGAGTACAATTTTTGGCTACTCTGGCCACCTCTGGTCATGTTGAGGATATTGATTGGATAAATCATCCAGGGTCAGCTCACAGAACAGCCAGGGGCAGATTGGTGAGTGGTGAGCTGTTATCCATGAGCTGCATTCAATGTATATGAACAATGCTCTCCAGTGACCAATATTCAACTGCCCACCAAAGGATGATATCCAGTTTTCCATTAAGTGAATACAGAAGTGTAGTTCCTTGAATGGCCACTAGGGACTGTCTCCAAAAGTGAATCAATCTCCATCGAATTCCATGTTAAAGTGCCCAACTTTACAGCAGAATTAAACCTATTAAGAGCCTGTTTGAAGAAATGTTCATGGTCTCCTTATCTGTATTTTACACCCATGAAACCTGTATGGATATCAAGCTACAAACGTATGCATAATTATGGGTGTGGGTTTTGATTGACACCTGCAGGAAAATAGTGAGGTGATATTGAGGTTAATACATAAAGTGCCTTTAACTTCCGCAAATTATTTTTAAATTCATTTTGCTTTTTAAAACCGATTATGAGCAAAATGAGTCATCAGCACTACTGCTGAGGAGTTCTGTCATGAATCTTCAAAGCACAACATATATTCTGGTAGAAATGAACAGAAATGCACTGGGAGAAATCCAGCAGCGCTACAGCTACAGACTGTTGAGAGACTATTAAACATAAGCTAAACTAAGAGGTACAAATATCATGTAAATAATTACTGGACAGCAGGGGCGTCACTAGGTTTTAAGGACAAGGGGGGCTTAGCCCCCAAGAGATGCACAGGTTATGAGCGAATGTAGCGCACGAGCACGAGCTTTTCCATGCAACAACACAGAGCCTGAACTTATCAATATGCCTCTGTCCTTCACAGGATAAGTAAAATGGATCACTGCAAAAACTCAAAATCTCAACAAGAATATTTGTCTTATTTCTAGTTAAAATGTCTCATTTTAGTAAAAAAATCTCATTACACTTAAAACAAGACTCATCCCTGGAAAAAAAAAAACTATTTTCAGCTGTTTTAAGTACATTTTCACATTTTCTGTGGGGTTGCCGGTGGCCTGGGTTCCGGGCTCTTCCTTGTCGGCCTCTGGTCTCACGGGTGGCGGGGTTGCTCCCCCCCCTCCCCCACTATAGATACACTTCAGGTGGAGCTTTGTTTGGTTTATTACACACACACACACACACACACACACACACACACACACACACACACACACACACACACACACACACACACACACATATAGTAATTTAGTCACACGCATACACACACACACACACACACACACACACACACACACACACACACACACATGCATGATCATATACATACACACACACACACACATAGACATACACACTGGCTTGTTCACCTGCATGCTGGCTCTCTAGTTTTTGGGTTTAGGTAGCGGTAGCGATAGCTTAGCTCAGACTGCGATCAGATCTCAAGATTTAGGTCGATTGCTGTTCGTGTTTTGGATGGCTCCGTGCCGGTTTCGTGCTTTGTTTGTGGTTTTTTTGTTGCAGATTTCCAGTGCTTGACGTGTGTCTCCGTGTGTTCCTGCTTCCTGGATTGGCAGTGGATGTCGTCACCACCCCCCCCCCACCCCCTCCCCCCCCAAAAAAAAAAAAAAAAAAAAAAAAAAAAAAAAACACTGGGTTTGTATGTGTATATTTATGTATGTGTACGCATATGTGTGCGTATATATATATGTATATATTACATATAGTAATAATGCACATATATACACTTTTGGTTTCTACCGTCATGGTATCAATCAATAATATGTGTGCAGACAAGGTAGAAAAAAAAAAAAAAAAGAAAAAAAAAAAAAAAAAAAAAAAAAAAAAAAGTACATTTTCACTTGAAATAAGTAGAAAAATCTGCCAGTGGAACAAGATTTTTTTGCTTGTAATGAGAAGATAAATCTTGTCCCAATGGCAGATTTTCCTATTTATTTCAAGTGAAAATGTACCTGAAACAGGTGAAAATTGTCAAATAAGTTATTTTTCTGGTGATGACTCTCAATGTTGAAATAGCAGTAAAACCACATTCATTGATGAAATGACATAAGGGATGGAAAGGGGGGATGGCAGTTTTACAGGGGGGAGGATTTGGACTGTTTTTATTTCAGGGGGGGATGCCATCCCCCCTCATCCCCTCTCAACTCCAGTACTGTTCATAGGGATGGAGGAGTGATTATTATTAGTGTATTATTATTATTTCCACTGATGATAACCACACCTTGAATGAGATCAGTTCGATTTTTCAGAGCTAAAACTTGACAGAAATCAACATTATGCTAACAGTTTAACTTAGTGTGCTAGCCAGGTTCATTAATTACATGGGACTCTCTGCTGTTAGCTGGAGCTAACTAATTGTTACTACCAGCAGTGATGAAGACTTACTTTCTTGACAAACCTGCGTATATCCAGTTGTCTGTGCGTGTGCAGGACGTAGTTAGTGTGTCCGTATGTGTAGATGCAGCGGAGTGTAAAGTGGCAGTGAAAACGTGGACTGGATTTTCAGTAATGTGGGTGTTCTCTATGAAAAACTGGAACGGATTGGGTAACGACCCACTGACGCTACCTTAACACTGTAAAGTGAATGGGACCAACAGATTTATGATCATATTTAAGTGAATACTGACAGGTTTATATTATTATTTATTTAAAATAATATTCGTGCGTCTTTATATTGAATTGGTCTGCATTTTTTGTAAAAAAAAAAAAAAACACACCAAATTATTTAGGGGGGCTTAAGAATATTTTAGGGGGGCTTCAGCCCCCATAAAATAGGCCTAACGACGCCACTGCTGGACAGTAATATTGCAAACATATGATGACCTCAAAAGTAGTTTCATATTTTTCATATTTTCATGACAGTTTCCTGATTTATCGGGAATATATAGTATTTCAAATATATATCAACTGAATATTGGTATAAAAATGATATTTTGGAAAGGTTTTAAATACATGTCTCTTGCATATCCATTGGGGCACTTTGCAAGGTAATATTGAATTTTAAAGTGAAGAATCACATTACTTCTTGATAAGTCTGACCATATTCTCTTTGCATCCAGGGGGCAAAATAGTCATGGGCATCACTACATTTTAATCAATTTTTTCAATAAACCTTTTATACCTTTATAAGGATACTGGGGCTTTATTTGGCTAATTCAGTAAAAACATTCATGATCTGGCTTTCATGTTTAACAGGAAATTAATTAACTGGCCTGATATACACATCTCATCAAGAAAACCCTTTGTCCATACAAAAGAAGATCTGCATGGATACAAATCCTTAGATCCACACAATTATGTTTTATGTTTAATTACATGAATCAAGTGTTAGGACGCTGGATAAGGGCTGAGCAGTTTGAGACAGAATTGAGCCCTGCAGACACTTAGCTGACTCATGGGACTCCAGTCCAACCCTTAACTGTATTGGATTTACTGTCTTGTTCTGCTCTTGGCAGAGGGCTGTGATTCCCAGAGAATACTGAACATTTTCCATCTATCTTTTTTTTGGCTGTAGTTACAGTTAACTGCCTTGTCATCCCGGCTTGGGATTTTGGCTCTGCCAAGCAAACTGGAATGAGCGCTGCTTCCTGCCCCTTGGACGCGCCCAGACATCTGAGATAGCACACAGAAATTGACTTGAAGTGTCTATCTTGCCACCTGACTCCTCAACAAAAAACATAAGCACCTGTATTTTAATGTCAAGCTCATCCTTTCAATGAATGCAGTCGGTTTGTGACAAAATTATTTTCCTGCAATTATCAATAATTTTTCATTTAAAGGAGCATGGATTGAGGCAGGATTTATGAAAAATATTCATATACATTTTAAGTTTTCTAGTAATAATGTCAGATGAAGCGTTCCAAACCAAAACGAATGAGCCCTCTAGCGCAGTGGTTCCCAATCTTTTTTCCTTGTTTCCCCCCTACTTGTGTCTAAGACCAGCCGGGCCCCCCGACCCGTACGTACTAGCAGCAAAAGAGTAAAGTTATTCGTTACAAACCTTTAATTGAAAAAATGAACATTAATTATGTTTTTTTGATACATTTCTCTTTGGTTTACCCTGTACTTTGTTTTTCTCACCTTCATTTTGTGTCACCAATGTATAAAATACGCACAAAAAATAATTGCAAGGACATAAAAATATTTCTGAAAAATGTCTCTTTTATTGTGAGAGCAACATTTTTTAACATTTTTCCTTTAACAACCTGTTGGAGTAGTAGTAGTATGATTAAATGTTGAATAATGATATAATAATACGTTTTTAAGTTTTTATCCTGCTAAATAACTTAGTATTTTAAAATTACCAAAATATATTTCTAAGTGGGTTTATACAGACTTGGATTACTGTATTCCATTAGGTGTGTTTTTTAGATTTTTTTATTAATATGCACAAATATAATTTGTACAATTGCATATCATCAAAGCAAACAAAATTCGCGCCCCCCTAGAGATCTCTGGCGCCCCCCCAGGGGGGGCCCGGACCCCAGGTTAGGAGACACTGCTCTAGCGTATCTCTCCGTTGCCCTGAACAGGCTGTGTGCTGCAAAATGTGCTGCAATTGTGACCGGAATTTCCCGCGCTGTCCTGCAGATGTGACGTCACATGACGCTGCATGCGCGTTCTCCCCGTTCTCCCGTGCCGGCTTCACCGTTGGCTGCAGTACCCCCGACGGCCGTCGTGGTGAAGGGTGGCGCTAGAGAGTCTAATTTCTTAAAAGGAGCCTCATGCTCCTTTAAAGGGGACCTATTATGAAAAACAGGTTTTCTTTTTTCTTGCTTTAACATATATAAAGTGGTCTCCCCTCAGCCTGCCAACTCAGAGAAGGAGGAAAGCAACCAATTTCTGCAGTGTCTGTACAGCCGCCCCGATGAGCCATCCAGTGTGATGTGGATCTACGAGCCAATAAGATTCTGCGCATTTTCGTTACGTAACCAAAATGCAAACCACGCCCACAACTATAAAACCGTGTAACTGCAAGCGAGCGTCCGACTATCGCGTCGCACTGCGTGACATCAGACGCTCTCTGTCCATCTCCCTCCAGCAGCTGCCACTTTATTGAGGTTTTTGTAGTGAAATGAGGAGGAATCGTAGAGATAACTTCTCATTTCAACTAACTGGATCAGCCATTCCTCATCCATGACTGTTTCCTACAGCGCTTTCAACGCAAGCGACACGAAGAAAATAGAAGCATGGCGTCCAACAAATGTTCAGCTCAAAACGCGCCCTGCGTCGCGCTGCATCGCACTGCCCAGCGCCGCATCGCTGCGGCCAGTTAGGACAGTCCAATAGAAAATAAAGCAATGGAATTGATTTTGTCGCTGGCGCTCGCTCGCGTCGCATGCAGTTTGGACACGGTGTAAATAACTCCACCGGCCGGAGCTTCCACCATTCTTTCGTAGCGGTGTATCGCGTCATTCAGGCAGCGAATCAGCACAGAGCCTCATTATCATAGCCCAGCCCACTCAGAATCCTGCATAGATAATGAGGTTAGAGAATGGGAAGATAAAGACATGGCTCAGAGGCTGAATTTCTAATTTATTTAGCAAAAACAATCAAAAGCTTGTTTTTAAGACATTCAAGGCCTGTTTAAAATAGGTATTAGATGCCATAATAGGTCCCCTTTAAATCGTCTTTAAATGGCTTAGAATAAATTATTTGTAGGATACCCTGGATCTGTTCACATGAGCAAAACAAAACAAGCACTTTTGTCTTTGTTTAGACAAACAACTTCAATTTTCCTTATGAGTGGGGCTCGTTCAGCTGGGGCATGTCACTCTGGAGAACGACACGTTCAACAAAAATCACACATTGGCAGGTTTACAGTACCAACTAAAATAATGTGTAGTTTGAGAATGGCAGTGGGTAATGTGGGGAGACTTAAGTTGGTTGGCTGCACAAGGAACTATATTGATTACCACTCATGTTTCTTTTGAATCAATCTTTATCATCCTTTGGTCATTTTCTCTATTTATTCAATTTGAGGAGATGTATGATGGAGATGGATGGCTGAGTGTGGGGAACTTATCGGTGATACTGCAGAGATTACTCAAGACCACTCAAGATCTTTAGCGCTGCCCTAGTGGCTCCTGGAGCTTTTTCAAAAATGTTTGACCTTTTTTTTCCTTTTTTTCTTATTTTTTCTTAATTTTTTCCTTTTTTTCTTTTCTCCTTTTTTTTCTTAATTTTTTCCTTTTTTTCTTTTCTCCTTTTTTTTCTTAATTTTTTCCTTTTTTTCTTCCTTTTTAATCTCGACCTTTCGACTTTTTTCTCGAAATTTCAACTTTTTTCTCAACATTTCCACTTTTTTCTCAACATTTTGACTTTTTTCTCGACATTTCGACTTTTTTCTCAACATTTCGACTTTTTTCTCAAGATTGTACTTCAACATTAATCTCGACATTTCGACTTTTTTTCTCGACATTTCAACTTTTTTCTCGACATTTCGACTTTTTTCTCGACATTTCAACTTTTTTCTCAACATTTCAACTTCTTTCTCGACATTTCAACTTCTTTCTCAAGATTGTACTTCAACATTAATCTCGACATCTCTCCTTTCGCCATTTGCCTTCATTCTAAGGCTTATACAAGACTTTTCATTTTTTGCGGCTCCAGACATATTTGTTTTTTGTGTTTTTGGTCCAATATGGCTCTAAAACCTTTTGGGTTGCCGACCCCTGCTCTAGAAGATCAGAATTGTCTCCACCTTTGGCCACAATTGGCAAAAAAGGGAAGAGCATCACCGTGACCAGATGTAACCCTACCATCTTCATCTTCACACCTCAATTTCCCTCAACTTCCCTCAACACACCTCTTTGGGGATCCAGAGACAATATTAAACTTGGCTGATGGAAAGTGGATATGTTATGTTTGTTCTGTGTTCGGCTGGATATTATTTTATTGGACACACACTGTAGGGATAAAAACAAGATCTCAACCTTTTATGCTCCGGTTATGTAATTATGTTTTATATAATTTACAAGGATGTATTTTTTAATAGTTTTTATGTTTTAATTTAATAATTTCTTTATGACTGGGGTTATATAAAGTGAGAATAAGCAGTTGCACATTCATTTTGATAAGTAGCTTGTCATTACGTTAACACCATCTGTTTGAAACATATTTTTCTTATCATTACTTTTTCTCTTGCACCTTTTTACCACCTCCTTTACACCTGTTTTTTAGAATATGCTGCAGGCCTAAAATGCAAATTTGAATGATATTAAGAAATTATATGAAAGCAATGGGTAAAGATATGAAAAATGATTAAAGCATTCACTCCATTTGCTCATTTTGCATATTTCCTTATTTGAGGTAGTGTTTACAGTGGTCACTTTTGTACCAACAATTATTTACTTTCTAACTACATTTATTTCCCCTCAGAACACCAAAATATAACACTATGCCATATCTAGGCCTGGTAATGTGAACCCGATCAATGTCTGATATGTGTGTGTCTGATGTAAGTGACGTTTGTAAAAATGCACAAAACAGTAGAACCACATGTTTTATTATTTTAAATGTGAAACTTTGCTCCTTTATGTGCCCTGATTCTAATTAGTTACTTGCCAAGATTCCCATCAGAATATCTCAAGCTGTGAGCGCTATCTATCTATCTATCTATCTATCTATCTATCTATCTATCTATCTATCTATCTATCTATCTATCTATCTATCTATCTATCTATCTATCTATCTATCTATCTATCTATCTATCTATTATAAATACACGACTGTCTCAGAAAATTAGAATATTGTGATAAAGTCCTTTATTTTCTGTAATGCAAAAGTGTCATACATTCTGGATTCATTACAAATCAACTGAAATATCGCAAGCCTTTTATTATTTTAATATTGCTGATTATGGTTTACAGCTAAATAGCACTAAAATATCCCATCTCAAAAAATTAGAATATTCTGGGAATCTTAATCTTAAACTGTAAACCATAATCAGCAATATTAAAATAATAAAAGGCTTGCAATATTTCAGTTGATTTATAATGAATCCAGAATGTATAACATTTTTGTTTTTTTAATTGGTTTACAGAAAATAAAGAACTTTATCACAATATTCTAATTTTCTGAGACAGTCCTGTATATATGCAGTACAAAATCAATCAAGGAAAGTGTATATGTGTGTCCGTGTGTGTATTATTTAGGACTTAGAGCATCATATTTCACTCCCGCAAAATCTGACTTTCAGCCAACGCACACGTGGCATATTTATTCTCTACCCAATCTAACTTTTGATTGTTCCTCAGTAGACCTGTGTGAAAGCACATCTCCATCGGTCGGTCTCTGGCAGATTTATTTTCCCTCCCAGCACTGGAGCTCGTTCAGCACTCAGCTCAGCCCAAATCCCCCGGTGCTCTCGCCAATCTATCAAGTCCATCAGTGTTTCGTGCAGCCTGGAGGACGCTGGCTGACAGCCAGAATTAGCTCACTTTCTCCCCCCCTGCACCCCCCCCTCCTCGCTTCCTCTGTCTGCCATCGCCTCCTGTCCAGTACTCGAGTTTTAAAATAAAATCAGGGGGGATGGTGGATTTTATCATATGGGGACAGATAATTTGTGCTGATTACAAATAATATAATATTTTACAAATAATAGCACTGACCAAAACACCTGCAGAAATACTGCAGGAATGACATAGCAGCAGTTAAATGCAGCCTTCTGTAAGCTTTAAATATCCACTGGGCTTACATCAAATACATCAAAACACAACAATAAAAATCAGTTTTCTGAACTTATCAATATGACTCTGTCCTTCACAGGATAAGTAAAATGGATCACTGCAAAAACTCAAAATCAAACCATTCAAAAGTTATGGCAGAAAGTAGGAACTATCATATATCGACTAATCAGAAGAAGGGGCGGGGCTAATTTGCACCAATTATGTTCAAGGACTCAAACCCATGTCCGATGACACCACCGATGAATCTTTATGTCAAACCATTCAAAAGTTATGGCAGAGAAAAGTTTTCTAGGGGGCGCTGTTGAGCCGTTCGGCCATGCCCATTAATGCAAACCATGAAATATCAAATTTATCACCAGGCCTGGCTTGCGTGCAAAATTTGGTGACTTTTGGAGAACTATCAAATATGGAGCAATCAGATGAAGGGGGGTGCGCTTTTTGGTGTCTAGCGTCGCCACGGTAACGCTTTTGAAAGAGAAAAGTAATGCGCGTAGTCACAGGATGGAGACGAATATTTTGATGTATAACACACCTGGGTGCACGTTACGGTTCGGGCCGTATTAACTGCCAAAAGAATGGCATAAATTGCGCCAAAATTACACGATTAATTGAAAATGGCCGACTTCCTGTTCGGTTTCGGCCATGGTGCCAAGAGACTTTTCTTTAAGTCGCGACATGATACAGGTGTGTACCGATTTTCGTTCATGTACGTCAAACCGTATTGTGGGGCTTGAGGCACAACGTTTTTTCTGTCTGGACCAATCAGATGAAGGATGGGCGCGCTTTTTGGCGTCCAGCGTCGCCACGGTAACGCTTTTGAAAGAGAAAAGTAAGGCGTGTTGTTGCAGGATGAAGACGCACATTTTGAGGTATAACACACCTGGGTGCACGTTACGGTTCGGGCCGTATTAACTGCCGAAGAAATGGCATAAATTGCGCCAAAATTACATGATTAATTC